>NW_020538040.1:76096365-76128109 GCF_003426905.1 Ctenocephalides felis | reverse complement strand
AAAATTTCTATGAATTATGTATTTTTTAAGTTCTTCGTTATTTGAGACTCAAACATTGAAATTGAATTATAAAAATTCATGAAAGTTGGAATGATAGTCCGCGCTTTAGGACACAATCTGAAAAGAACGATCCTTTAAAAATTATAAAAAAAATCAAAACTTTTTAAGACATAACCAGAAATTTTATTTTAGTATTAGCGTTTATTTGCATGACTGTAGATTTAGAAAATATACCCAGTTTCAAAAATTTAATGTTTCTTCGAAAGTGCTGGGTTATTTACAGCAATATCTATATTTTATAAATATCTAATTTTGATACAGATGTTTTCAAAATTTATTCATTCATACTAATGAACAATATCATATGTCTACATCGTAACAAAATTTATTGAAGTGGTATTTTTATGGAAATATGTATATGCATGTATATACAAATATAATATTTGTAATATTTTAATGATGTTGGGTGATAACTAAAGTCATACGATATGCAATTCAATTAAAAACATAAATAATATATTTAATTAGATAAAGGTATATTGACACAGAATAGATTATTTGATTTATATTCTACATTTTCAGATATTTTTTGAAATGATAGTTAAAAATTTAAGAGCATCCGATGTCAAAACTATTGATGCTCTATAATGTGTTTGTTATTTAGCAGAACATGAATGACTTGTACCCAGACATCATTTGACCAAACTATCATACTACAATAAAATATATCTGTTAATTTGGTGCGAAATAAAAAAATTAAAGTGTCGTAAATAATTATGTAAATATTTCTTGAAATATGAACCCATTGGAATGGCATTGAAAATTATTAATGTAAAAATAATTTTCAAAATTTTACCTTATTTTATTTTTTGGTTATAGTATCATTGTTAATTAAATTTGAAAAAATAAAAAATATTTAAACTTATTTATTGTGTTTCTTTTGGTATTAACTAACTAGTGAATAATGACACATATTTAGTGCCGAAACGCATGTGCTTGGTAATGAATTGCTCATATTAACTTCCCGAAGAAGAAGTTTATGTTTTCATAAAAAAATCCGATTCGCTAATTTATGATTTCTCGACGTTTCAAGCCATTCTGAATCGAATGAGACCAAATTTAGAAAAAGTATGTTTGTGTATGTGTGTGAACAAATTTTTTGTCGTAAATCGACGTTTTCTCAAAAACGGCTGGATCGATTTTTGGAAAATCTTGGAAATATTAGCGAAGAGCAGGGCAAGAGTATCCACCAAAATATCAGGACTTTGGATGAGAGATATCAAGGAAGGTGGGACATCCACATGATGCCTGCAATTGCTGGAGCTTGAAATCAGCCAGACCTTGCCCATGCTCGAAATCACAAAAAGATTTTTGAAGGCATAAAATGAAAATATTATATTTTTTATTGTAATTTGAAGAATTAGCATATTGTTATATCTCAAAAACTAGAACTATTAGCAAATTTCTGTTACTGTATTTGGAATTGCTTGAAAACTTTTATAAGATCTCAGGAAAAAAATTTAGTGTCGCGCAGTGTAATTAAGAAAATTTCTGGATTTCATTCTAGAAAATGAAGATAACGAAAATAATTCTTAAGTACAGTAGTAGTTGCATAAGTTAAAATTGAAAAATAGTTCATTGTATATAACATAAGTAAATTTTATTAACATCATGCTAATGTAAAGTAATTTTAGACTTTCAGGTCACAAATCTATTCCCGATGTATTCGACTTTTTTATAAATATATAATAATAAATTCAAAATAAAAACTACATTTTACTTTAAATTATATAAAAACGCAAAAAATAATTTTATACTGGTTTTATACAAGTTTCAGCACCAACAGTATTATGCTACAATTTTGTTTTCAATTCTTAAATAAGAATAAATCTATCGATTGATAAGTCAAAACTATTTGAATAATGGCTTTTCATTCATTATTGGTTAATATACGAGTATAGTGTTATCATATGGTGTGTTACCTTTCTCTGTAAAGTTTTAGAAAATTCAAGGGCAACAGACCAATTTTCTACACTACTTCGCGGTATCTTTTTAATTCTTCAAACGTTTTGGTGTGTATTTAAAAGACCTGTGTGGTGGCTTTAGACTAAAATGCTTTAAAAGTTGCATAGATAGTTGAGGATATTATAATGGAAAACCAATAACATAATTAAATTGAAATTTTTTATCTTTTTGGATAAAACCAAACTATTTTTTTTATTGATTTGCAACTTGACAAAATTATTTTCATGGACGGAGTTTGGCCCTTCAGCAAACCGATAGATATAATAGGTACGGCATATATTTCATTAATGGCCGCATTCTCTACTTTTCGAACCAGGACAGAAATTGACCTTCTCATTTTGATTTTTTAAACCGATGTATTTTATTGATTAACTTCTTGATATAGTTTTTTGTTTTGCTTTTTCTAAGATGTAATTCTTGTGAAATCGTGAGGTATTTTCCTAATAACTCAACAATATTCAAACAGTTTACTCAGAAGCTTAAATCTTTGTTATCTGTACTTTCATTCTGTCTACAAAATTCTAAATTACGCGTTGAACGTGAGATTCAAATTAAAGAGACGATTATCAAGAATACTTTTTTTCATAAAAGACTTGCTATTCAAAAAGTGTTCAATGTGGCTGCATCTTTTTATACGAAATACAGGAACCAAATGATTTTTTTGGTTTATGTAAATGTTTTTGTGCATCTAGATCTACTATATGTTTCTGGTCGTCATAGCCCTGCATCTAAGCCGGAATTGCGAATAACAATCACGGTTAATACATGGTTAAGTTAGTCATGTAGACTTAAGTTTATAGATTTTAATTGTTTTACTTTGGATTTTAAGTGGAACTTGGCCGCAGAACTTGGGCCGGAACCCCTTTTGGTCGGAAACCCATTTTGCAATTCTTGCTACCTTATAATTATGCCTCCGATTGACAGCATTGATCAGTTTAATCAAAGATCAAACTAAATCAAATCGTTTTTACCCAATGAACTACAAAATATAACAAAAGCTGCTAGCACAGACTAAATTTTTTTATGCCCACTATATATTGCATATGTTATAGGAATTATCCCAAATGAAGATAAAGTCATCAAAATTAAAAATACAATTCATTCAACAAAACAACAGCGTATTCTTAAGCATATATAAAAATAACAAAATATATGTACGAATACGAAAACATCTCACCGCATTTAAAATAATGAAAATGTATTTTGAAATTTCTGTAATATTTGCACATGTGATCACCAAAGTCAGATCTAACATACATTAAATATATACACAAACAATATATTATATATTATATATATATATATATATATATATATATATATATATGCCAAATTACAAGATGTTAATGAGTTTAATAAATATAAGATCAGAATTGGTAAGATATTGTTTGGAATAAACCAATGATTTCAATTATTTATATTAACTACATTTGACTGAATAAATTTAATATTATATATTGATAAATATTTATAATAAGACTTAGGTTGAAATATATAAAAATTTCTAGAAAAAGTGACAAAAAAAACAAATTTAAATTCTAAACTAGTAGGGTGTATGGCATCGTGCCTTAAGGCAAATTGCTTGAACTACCCGTACCGTAACAAAATGTTCGAGGGATATTGAATGTTTTCAGATAGATTATTATAAATATTGTAACATTGTCTAATATTTATAAGAATTATATAAACTGAAATGCAAAGTTGAAATTATTTGTTTGAAGTATATTAGAACTTTAGTCAGAATTGAGAATAAAATTTGAATTATTTACGAAAAAAAAATTTTTAAAAAGAAAATCGAAAAAAAAAATTTGAAACAATTTTTTTTCCAAAATTAATTATTTTGTTAAAGTAAGCAGAAAGTTCTTTGAATCATTTAAATCGGATGCTTAGTTCCCACAAAAACTGCCATTTTTTGCACATTTAGCTCTGTATCTTCGAAATGGCTAAGCCTGTCTTTGCTAAAAACTAATAACCACTTCTCCCAATCATTACTAATTGAATGTTTTTAGATCATTCAAATTGGATGATCTCCGTTCTCTCAAAAACTCAATTTCTATTTTCTGCACTCTTTGCTTTTTATCTCCGTAACTGCTGGACCTGCCTTTGCCAAAAACTAATCAGCCTTTCTCCCTATCGATAAGAATCGAATGTTTTTTGAAACATTGAAATCGGTTGATCCGTGCGCCCGAAAACGTGACTGGAAATTTGTATCCATACATACATACACACACACACGCACACACATCCATTTTTTCTGGGGTATACTAAAATGTTCAGAAACCTTCAAAACGTCGAGAAATGCAAAAATTTTCAATTTCGATTTTTGGACGATTACAATAACTTACCCTACGGAAAGTTAATAATCAATTACCATTAACTATTTATTATTTTAAATAATAATACTTGAAATATTTTAAAATTATGTATATAAAAATTGGTAAATTTATAATGGATGAATCATTAAACGCATAATTTGCTTTGGAATTTAAAACAGATATTTTTAACTGGGTGTATATCTTCTAATTGTTATTATACTTTAAATCTATACTACAGCATTGTTTTTACTGTTATTTCATTTGTTAAATATATCATTCAAATACATTAAAAGAATGCTGGCGCATTGTTTATAAAAATGTTATGGTCTAATAGTCGATTGATATAACATGTTCATTGTTCAAGTAGAATTAAAGTAGTCTTGTTTATTACACATAGTATTTATATCATGTGATGTATCAGGTGTTCTCAAAACATTATATATCACAAGAGTGATGTCACTATTAAAAACATGACATGTCACTATCAGATAAATGCTAATACATCGAATAAATTTAAGGAAACACTTTGGTTTCCTTGTAGGAATGCTACGAAGTTACAAAAACTAATACCAACAGCTTACAGAACTATAATAAAGGCTAACATCTTATAAAGAGTCTCAGTTAAGAGAAAATTGTTCAAAGAAAAATGTATAGAATTCGAAAAGTACGTTCTAGTACGAGTATTTTTGTATAATTTACGGTTCTAATTATAAGAATAATTGACATAATATGAAGATAAACACAATTATGCAATAGTAATGGGGGAACGGCTAGTAAATAGAATATAGCAATTCTGCAGAGATTCAAGAACAAAATTTCAAAACAGATCGTAAACGCCCCGAACTGTCTACTTAACTGGCTATTACTTGAGGACTTGCATATACTTTCTATCGAATACATATGAGATAAACCAGTTTTTCACCAGATACAAGTCTCGGCTAAGCCAACATCCGAATCAAGAAGCTCAAATATTTGCTACCTAAGCAACTAAAGGGAAAAAATTGTAGTGATTGATTACATGCAATTAATTAAAAATTTAATGCAATAATAATACGAAGAGCTATCAAAGGATTGTTATCCTTCACACACCATCTTTTGTAATTGTCTACAATTGTAGCTTAATGTACTTATTGTATATAAAACAAAAAGTAAAGTTTGGTCTGACCACTCCTCAAAACATGTGAGGAATTGGTAACCAGTGCGAATACGTTGAGTTTTTTGTTGAAAAATAATGCTAAAGTATATTAAAAATGATATTTGTATATGCCGTTAGATGTCAGCAAAAAATGAACTCTGGCTCTAAGGTATTTCCCGTTTTACAAAACCCAGAATTAACTATGAAGCATCTATTTCATTTAAATGATGACAAAATCGAATAAAATAATTTAAGAATAAATAGTAAATACTAGTATGTGAACTAATTAAAGATAATTTAAGAATTTTTCAAAAAATAGCTATTTTTGCGGCACGGTTTAACTGAGTTTAGTTTGATTTGCGATGGTTCACTCTGGTTACCAACAAAAGTTTTTATAAATGACTAAATGAACTTTTCATCAAAATTGTTTTTATTATAAAAAATGCAATTTTTAAAAAATAAAATTACAATTGAAAACACAATTTATGGATAAACAATGTACATAGTATGTACTACATAGTATAGTATGTACTACATACTATGACAATTTCTAACAAAAACATAGTATCAAAATAATTTTAATAACTTTAAGTAATATAATGTAATTTAAAATAAAACATTAATTTAATTACATGTGAATTATCTTATAAAATATAATTCAGTATTGTTGGTTTTATTCTGCAAGTCTTGAAATGTGTTAAAATGAATAGGTTCGAGTAGTAGCATACAGCTATAATAAGCGTTCAAAAAAGTTTAGTATAAAGATAATTTTAACTTCCTATAGGGTAAGTTATAGTAATCGCAAAAAATCGACAACAAATTTTTTTATATAATGTTACATTTCAAATTCTCTGAACATTTTGGCATACCTCATTGTTAGTAAAAATTGATGTATGTATGTGTGTGCGTGTGTGTTTGTATGTGTGTGCGGATACCATTTTCGTCGATGATTTCGAGAACACTGATCAACCGATTTGAATGATTCATAAAACATTCAGTTCCCATTGACGGGAAAACGTACTGATTAGTTTTTGGCCGAGGCGGGACTAGCAGTTTCGAAGATACGGGTCAAAAAGTGCCAAAAATGGTAATTCAGTTTTTGAGACAACGGAGCGTCTGGTTTTAATGATTCAAAAAACATTTTACTTGTATTGAATAAACAACTGGTAAAATTTTTGAAAAGGCGGGTCTATCGGTTCGGAAATACAATGAAAAAGGAAAAAAAGGCATTTGGCGGTCATAAATTATTATTAGACATATCATGAGATATTTCATAGAGATTTTGTTTGCATTTATATGGTTTCTGTACCAAGATTTATAATGTTTAACCGTTAGACGACGGCGCGGCGTTTACGCGCTTCGATGTATCGTCTCTAAAACAGCTACGCAGCGCGATTGCTTTGGATAAAAGATCACAATTGCAAAAAAGTGTTAGTTTATCAAAAAAGTCCAACTTTTTCACAATATCCTAAATTCTTAAATGTGAAATTTTTTCGAAGTATTCAAAAAATTGTAAAGCTTTAAATTACGGTACAGAAACTTCTAGTAATTTGTCTTAAAGAACCACTAGTTTTTTTTTACTTAATTATTAAATTTAATATATTTTTATAGGCATCATCTTGAGCAAAGTTCAAATTAGTTGCCGCGTGCTGACATATTGACGTAGTATTTTAAACATATGCATCGACACGTATATAAAACACGAAACAAAATTCCGAATAGAGATGTACAATCTTAAAATATCGACATTGAGATAGAAATTGGCAAATTATTATTTTATATCCATTCAACGAAATTTACATATGAATAATTTTGGAATTTAGATTAAACATTAATATTGTTGATGCGCCACTTAAAATATAAATAATCATATCAAAAATAAAATATTTTATTACCACAATTATATATCTGTTGCATCAATTATATATCAGACTATAATTTTTTGCGCAAGAATATAGAACGTCTTAATTATGAAATATTTAAAAAATTAAAAATTCCTTTTAGAGACATCAAAACAAAAATTAATTGAATGCTTTGTTTTCCATATTAAATAATAGCCACAATAAAAATGAGATTAATATATAGAAATCATTCAATATGATTCAAAATTGTAAAATAAGAGTATCAAAATATTTATTACTATACTAGCTGATTAGGTGACAGTTCTGTCAAAATGTTTTCAATTTCAAACAATGGTATGTTGTTTTTTGCATTTTTTTCTAATCATTTCTACAATATTATTATATTTTTATTATGATTCAAATCCTAAAAATTTCCCCTAACAAACTTCAAAAAATTTATTAAAATCCTAATAATCATTTAGAAGTTTTCTCTTTAATGTTTTCATACATCATTACAGAAAAATTTTATATATAAGATAAGAGAAATATTTATTACTATATAAGCATGTAGAGATATTTGGAAAAAAATAAGTTTTAAAGATTAAAATAAATTTAAAATAAAAAAAAGAATTTGAAGCTTTCAAAATTACAGTACGGGAAGTAACAGCAATTTGCCTTAAGGCACGATGCCACTGCACCATTAGTTAAAATATAAAATCGAGACTGTTTTTTTTTTAATACAAACTTTTCAATTAAAACTTCAGAATCGTAAAATATATTTTTATTTGTAAATTTCAGAAGCCAGAAATTGGAATAAAGTTTTGACAAAAAAATATTTTGATTACTAGCTATATAAACCAGAAGCAAATAATCATTTTATTTTACTTCCCGTAGGGTGAGTTACAGTAATCCCAAAAAAAATGAAAATGAAGGTTTTTATATATCATTACGTTTGAAAGGTTTTTGAACATTTTGGCATTCCTTATTTAAAAAAAATCATATATGTGTGTGTTTGATTAGATATTGACGGGGAAATGTGTTAATTAGTTTTTGGCAAAGGCGGGTCTAGCCGTTTCGAAGATATGGAACAAAAAGAGCCAAAAATGATAATTCAGTTTTTTAGTTAATGTAGCATCTGATTGCGACAATTCAAAATACATCTCACTTGTATTGACAAAATTAAGAACTGATTGTTGGGAATACAAGTTCAGTGAATTTGCAGACCCAATGGAAAAAGAAAAAAAAACATTTGGCGGTCAAAAATTATCATTGGACATATGCACATCAAATTATCAGATATTTTATTGAGATCTTAATAATAAGTACAAATTTTGTTCACATTTCTATAGGTTCCGTACAAAGATTTATCCATAAGCTGTAACAAGGCGCCTTGGAAAAAGTTCAAAATTTTCAAAGAAAACCAAAATACCAAATTTTTCCAAAAGTTTGAAATTTCAAAAATATTTTAAAGCTATTTTAAAAAAATTGATTTCCAGTATGGAAAGTTCCAGCAGTTTGTTAAGGCACGATGTCATGTCCCACTAGTTTTTTTTTATTACCATATAAATTATAATCTGTTTCCAGAAAACATTCAGGAATTATATCGTAATTAACTTCCCGTAGGGTAAGTTATAGTAATCGCAAAAAAATCGAAAATGAAAATTTTTATATATCTTTTCGTTTCAGAGGTTTCTGAATATTTTGGCATACCTTAGAAAAAATGGATGTATGTGTGTGTGTATGTGCGTGCATGTGTGTATGTGTGTATGTGTGTTCGGGTACAAATTTTCGTCGACGATTTCGGGAACACGGTTTAACTGATTTCAATTATTCAAAAAACATTCGATTGCTGTTGATAAAGAGACGTGCTGATTAGTTTTTGGCATAAGCAGGTCCAGCCGTTTCGAGGACACGGGGCAAAAAGTTTCATAAACGGTAACTCAATTTTTAAGAGAACGGCGTGTCCGATTTCAATAATCAAAAAACATTTTACTTGTATTGACGAGATGAAGAATTGATCAAATTATCATAAAGGCAGGTCTAGCGGTTTTGGAGATCTAGTAAAAAAAGTAAAAAAAAAATTGACGGTCAAAAATGATCATTACATCAAATTATCAGATATTTTATAGAGATTTTAACAATAAGTATAAATTTTGTTTACATTTCTATGGGTTCCGCACCAATGTTTATCAGTTAGACGGCGATGCGGCGCTTACGCGCTTCGATATTTCGACTCTATGCAAAAGCAGTACGATTGCTTTGAAGAATTTCCAAAATATTTAAAAAAAAAATTTTCTTCAAAAAGCCTTTTTTTCATAAAAAAGTAAATTTTTGTCAAAAAATTATAGTTTCTCAAAAATCTAATTTTTTCAAAGTAAATTTTTCCTCAAAAATGTTAATCTTTTCAAAAAAAAAATAATTTTTGGTACGGGAAGTTCCAGCAATTTGCCTTAAGGCACGATGCCATGCTCCCCACTAATTTATAAAATTAATCGATATGACAGCACATCAATATTCGATATTACGATATAGTCGAAAGTATCTCAGCGCCGGCCGTCGCCGTCCCTAAATCCGAAAGTGAGCGGAAGCCTGTGCTGCAGACGGTCGAAACAGTAAAATCGAGCAGAGTTCGAGTTCGTGGCATGTATATGTACCGCATTCGATCTCGTGTTACGCGTTACGGTGTGGCATGATCGGTCTCGGAGGCTCGACCGATCCAGCCAATGGCGTCGCGGCGTGTAGACGACGACGACGTGACATAACGAAATACCAGCTACGTGCACAAACTCGTTTTCAAGGTTTGCTATTTTGAATTTACGATGCCGAGCAGTGGCGCAGCATCGCGGGGCCATGGGCCGAAATTAACTATTTTACGATGTACTTTAATATTTATGCATACATAATAATAAAATACTGGACTATGGCATAGTATAATTTCTTTAGAAATGGATAAAATTATGAAACACAAAAATAGGAAAAATTAAAAAAGAAACTAGTGGGGCGCATGGCATCGTATCCTTACCAAAAATTATTATTATTTTTAAAGATTAACATTTTTGAAAAAAAAATTACTCTGAAAAATTAGATTTTTGAGAAACTATAAATTTTTGACAAAAATTTACTTCTTTTTGAAAAGAAGACTTTTTGAAGAAAAGTGTATTTTGAAATATTTTGGAAATTCTGAACTTTTTTTCAAAGCAATCGCACTGCTTTAACTGCATAGAGACGAAATATCGAAGCGCCGGGTCTAACGGATAAACACTGGTACGGATCTCTATAAAATATCTGATAATTTGATGTGCATATGTCTAATGATCATTTTTGACCGCCAAATGGCACTTTTTTTACTTTTTTTACTACATCTCCGAAACCGCTAGACCTGCCTTCATGAAAATTTGATCATTTCTTCATCATGTTAATACAAGTAAAATGTTTTTTGAATTACTCAAATCGGACGCTCCGTTCTCTTAAAAACTGAGTTACCGTTTTTGGCACTTTTTGCCCCATATTTTCGGAACTGCTAGACCTGCCTTCGCCAAAAACTAATCAGCACGTCTCCTTATCAATATGAATCAAGTGTTTTTTGAATTATTCAAATTGCTTCATCCGTGTTCCCGAAATCGTTGACGAAAATTCGTATCCTAATACCCATACACACGCACACACATACACACAGGGCCGGTCCTGGGGTCCTTAGCGCCCGCATGCAACTTTTTTATAGCGCCCCCCCTATTAATATTAACTGTTTTAACAGTTTATCATTAAAATTATATAAATATTTACATATTTTTTAAAAATTTATTTTTTATTATTCTGGATTTAGTACACAAATATTTTCAAAATTTCAATTATTTTTAACATATGTGCAATATTAATATTTGGGTTTTAAAACATTTTATTTATTTATTATGCGATTTATTCTATTGAGCAAATCATGCCAAGAGTACCAAAAAATAGCTTTTCATTTTCAATCATAACACTCGTATTTCATGTTGGATTTTTAAAATTTTAATTTAATTTAATTTTTCATTATTTACAATATCCAAAACTGCGTCGCAAACTTCTTATTGATATCGTATCAATTCAAAGCAAGGATAAATACAATTCGGCTCTTATGATATCAATAAGGAGAAGTATCAGTTTGTTGTTTTAAAGTTAAATTTTTAACGTATTTTAAAAGTATTGCCCAAAAATTAGTAAAAAAAATGCAAAGAAATTACACATTTCTTGAACTATATTGAAAAAAAAAAACTTATTATATTTGATATGTATTATTTCTGCATAGTTAATAATTATTAAATTTAAGGTATGAACACCTCTAGGTATAAAAAAACCTTCAGACTTTCGTTCCAAAGTAAATTTTGCTTCCATTTTTCCATAACCCTAACCACGCTTGTCTTCAACATTGAAAATTCATCAGAAGCGAAACATTTGCAACAAAAGCAAAAGTTACAATTCAATTTCTTGGAATAGTCATGTCATTTTTTAAGCACTGACTCCTTATTTTTTTATTTTCCCGATTAAAATTAGTTTATATTTAATTAAATCAGCTCGCAATTTTTCGTCAATAATGCCCAATAATTAATTTAATCATTCGCAGGTTTGAGCTTATGGGATTGAACACTAGATAATTTCTTTTTCGATTCCACGGTAACTTCAAACAAAGAAAAAATGGAATAAGTGGATTAAGCAATGAACAGAACTGTTATTTACTAATTTGCAGAGTTATCAATCGGTTAATTGTTCCTGCTGATATCACATTGCAAAATAAATGTGAATAAATGCTTTTTGTGTCTCCTTACCCCTAATTAAGTTAGATTGTTTATTATAATTTATTAAAAATTCTAGATTTTATATAAAAAATATAAATAATATATTATAAATTTAATTTTCGAAACTCGTTTTGGCGCCCCCTTAGGCGAGCGCCCGCATTTTTTGCATGCATCGCATGCAAGGTAGGACCGGCCTTGCATACGCGCACACACACACACACACACACACACATCCATTTTTCTAAAGTATTCCAAAATATTCAGAAACCTCTGAAACATAAAGATATATAAAAATTTTCATTTTCGATTTTTTTGCGATTACTATAACTTACCCTACGGGAAGTTAACTAGTGGTGCGTGGCTTCGCGCATTGAGGCAATTTGCTGGATCCTTCCGAACCGTATTTTAACATTTTTAGGAGATATATTTTTTTCTGAAAATTTTGAAAGATTTAGATTTTTTGAAGATTTTAAATTTTTTTTTTAACATTTTTTGAAAATCTTGAAAACATTTTTTTCAAAGCGATTGCGTTGCGTACCTGTTTCATAGAGACAAAATGAAGAAGCGCGTAAGCGCCGCGTCATAGCCTAACATTATAAATATTAAACTGTATACATCTTAGGAGTGATCTCATAGAAATGCAAGCAAAATGTGTACTTATTATTAAAATTTATTTAAAATATCTGATTAATTTGTAATTTTTTTTTATTGAATCTCCGAAACCGCAGTGCCTTCCCAAGAATTTAATCAATTCTTCGTCCCGGTAATACAAGTGAAATGTTTTTTGAATCATTCAAATTGGATGCACCATTATCTCAAAAACTGAAATGCCATTTTTAGCATTTTTAGCTGAATTAGACAAAAATTTTTGCCAAAAATTAATCGGAACGTCAATACAAATCAAATGTTTTTTTTAATCATTCAAATTGGTTGATCTGTGCTTTCTAAATCGTAAATAAAAAATTGTATCCAAACATACACACATACATACTACATATGCATATACACAAACAGACACATACTCATTTTTTTTTCCAATAATAAAAGCCAAATATTTTTATAAAGCCTTTGAAACATAAAATATGTGCAAACATTTTTATTTTTGATTTTTTTGCGATTACTTTAGCTTACTCTATAGAAAGTTAATAAGGATTGAAAAATTTACAATATATATTTCAAATATTATATTTTTTAGATCTTTAAATATATCAAATTTTTGATCAAGAAACATTTTTTTTGAATAACTCAACCTTTTTGAAAAATTAGCGTAACCTTGGACTATTTTGAAATTGGGTTTTGTTAAATTTTCAACACGTAAAAAATGATTTTCTAAATATATTATTTTAATATATTATTACAATATTTAAATTAAATTAAAATATTTAAAACATTTTAAATTTTGCAAAATCATTTTTTCTGAATTGCTTGGTTTTTTCAAAAACATTGGTGGCTGTTGTTAGACTATTCAGAAATTAGTTGTTAAAAAATAGCAAGAATGAGTTTTTACCATGTTTTTTTTAATAATTATTTTTGTTTATAATAATATAAACAGTGATATAATTATTTTTTAAAAATATTGATATTCAGTATAGAACCTAACAAAATTTAGCAAAAAATCAATACATAATATTAATTTTTTTTTTGTCAGGTCAAGTGCTCATTGTTCCCTGTAACTCCGTAACGACCGAATTTACGTTTATGAGTTCTACGCGTTAAAAATAAAATGGAATTTAAATTATTTAATGAATATTACACATTACATATATTTAAATATTTTAATAAATAATAATAATGAATAATGTATTTTAAAATATCCAAATTGATTCCGTCGTTCTCTCAAAGGTGTAAGCCAAATTGATCAGACGCATTAAAAACAAGTGGTGCATGGTATCGTGCCTTAAGGCAAATTGCTGGAACTAAAAAAAGATTTTTAAGAATTTTGAAATTTTTGTACAATTTTGGAAACTTTCGACTTTTTCGAAAAATAATATTTTTTTATATTTTGATTTTTCTTTGAGAATTTAGAACATTTTTTTAAAGCAATTGCCCTGCGTAGCTATTTTAGAGACAAAATTTCGGAGCGCGTAACTTATTGTTCAAATCTCTATAAAATATCTGATAATCTGATGTGCATATGTCTAATGATCGTTTTTGACCGCCAAATGCCTTCTTTTTTACTTTTTTCACTCGATCTACGAAAACGATAGACCTGCCTTCCCAAAAATATAATCAGGTCTTCAATTTGTCATTACAACTAAAATATTTTTGAATTATTGAAATCGAACGATCCGTTCTTTCAAAAACTGAATTACGATTTGTGGCACTTTCTGTACCAAATCTAATAAGAACGTCTTCTTACCTATAAGATTCGAATGCCTTTTGAATCATTCAAATCGGCTGATCTTCGTTCTCTAAATCGCCGACGAAAAATTGTATCCGCACATACATACACACACACATACGAGTACATCTATTTTTTCTAAGGTATGTCAAAATGTTTAGAAACCTTTGAAATGTAGATATATAAAGATTTTCATATTCGATTCCTATAACTTACCCTATGGGAAGTTAAAAATCATTTTTGATTTTTTGCGATTTAGAAAACTTATCCGGCTGGAAAATGAATATGAATAAAATTTTTATAATAATTATCAAATAATCGTACAAAAAATCCGATCTTTAAAATTGAAATATATCGCAAACAACCATTGATTGTTAAACAATGATTCATAAATGAGCTTTATAAGCCGTATTTAGACTAGTTTTTGAAATATTTTTTAATAATGGTTTCATCTAAAGTATATAAAAAGCTTCAAAATTCTATTATCTAGGTTACATTCAATTACCATCGCTGTTTCAAGTATAGCTTCTAATTTCAGTCAAAGAAATAAAAAAACGAATTATTGAATTCATTCATCATTATCAGTATGTATCAGTTTCGAATATGATTCTTGGTTATTATTATGGTATACTAATTTAATCATGAGGTATTTCATTCATTCGATATTCATTCATCATTTGGAAACTACAACAAATCATAACAATTCGTAGTAAAATTGTTATATATATACAGGGTGTCCCAACACACTTTATTACATTATTATAAAAAATGGTCATAATTTTAGCAAAGTTCTAGGTTGCACTTAAAATCTCACAATTTCCAAACAACGTGAAATATTTTTTTTTTTAATTTTGAGGACAGTTAAGTTCAATACTGTCACCCCGTTGCGACACCCTGTATGTATCGCAATCGTGATTTCATGGTGAAAATATGGTAAAATGAGCTCATATGTTTTATATTGCTATAATTAACTTCCCGTAGGGTAAGTTATAGTAATCGCAAAAAAATCGAAAATGAAAATTTTTATATATCTTTACGTTTCAGAGGTTTCTGAACATTTTGGCATACCTTAGAAAAAATGGATGTATGTGTGTGTGTGTGTGTGTGTATGTGTGTGTGTGTGTGTGTGTGTGTGTGTGTATGTATGTATGTGTGTGTATGTATGTGCGGATACAAATTTTCGTCGACGATTTCGGGAACACGGGTCAACCGATTTGAATAATTCAAAAAACATTCGATTCGTATTGATAAGGAGACGTGCTGATTAGTTTTTGGCGAAGGCAGGTCTAGCCGTTCCGAAGATACGGGGCAAAAAGTGCCGAAAACGGTAACTCAGTTTTTGAGAGAACGGAGCGTCCGATTTGAATAATTCAAAAAACATTTCACTTGTATTGACAAGGTTAAGAATCGATAAAATTCATGAAGGTAGCTCTAGCGGTTTCGGAGATATGGAGGAAAAAGTAAAAAAATAAGCCATTTGGCGGTCAAAAATGATCATTAGACATATGCTCATCAAATTATCAGATATTTTATAGAGATTTTAACAATAAGTATACATTTTGTTAACATTCCTATGGGTTCCGTACCAATGCTTATGCGTTAGACAGCGACGCGGCGCTTACGCGCTTTATATTTTGCCTCTATGCAGTTAAAGCAGTACGATTGCTTTGAAAAGAAAGTTCAGATCTTCCACAATATGTCAAAATAAAAAAAAAATTTTTTTCAAAAAAAAAAACAAAAAAAAATTAAAAAAAAATTTTTTTTTTAAAAAATTTTTTTTCAAAAAAAGTAATTTTTTGTCCAATTTATAGTTTCTTAAAAATCGTATTTTTTCGAAGTAAATTTTTTTTAAAAATGTCAATCGTTTTTAAAAAAATAATAATTTTTGGTACGGGAAGTTCCAGCAATTTGCGTTAAGGCACGATGCCTTAATTGCCTTAAGACAGAATTCCACTTACAGCTAGTTTAACAATATTATCGAGAATATGTTAAATATTATAATAAGTAAGCTCAAATATATATATTTTATTATTAGTTCCAACAACAATCGGGACTGCGAGCTCTGTAAAAGGGTTTAGTTTTACATTTCTTAACTTTGTATTTATGGGAGAAGTGACCACAGAGGTTGAACATTCTGTCGTGATGTCATTAAATTTATTAATATCTCATAGCCTTGTCCATATATGTTGCAGCAAAGCCACTAAAAAACTAGATTTTCCATCAAATTAGAAATTTATATTATTAATTGGAGATTTGATATCATACTGCTTAATATCAAGCTGACCAAGGTTGGTATCGTTCCCGGAACTTGCAGCTGCTAAAATCCGCTCGTTACCATTAGACCACGGGTGGCTCGAAATATGATATTTATTAATGCTGTGATTTTATAATATAAATATATTGAAATTAATACTGTCGCAGTTTGCAAAGTAAATTATTCTGATTATTTTACAGATAATGACCTACATCCCTCGGTGTTTATCGAGTCAAGTGTTCTGTTGTTTTGAGACCCCACACAAGCTCAAAAGCCACATGTAATTGATAGGCTGATAAGGCTACAGTCAACAATACTAATGAGAAAATTGTTGAGATTGAATCCGCAGCTTCTAAAAAATTGACCAAGCCATATGGAAATTTAATTAAAATTTTAATTCGTGTTATTACCATAACCAAGGTTATTTTTGTGAAAATTATTATATTACGATAATTCAATTCAGACTTTTGCTTTATAAACCAAAGTAGGAAATAAAATGATTACCAGATAAATTACATGGAAAATCAATTAAGTTCAATAAATATATTTACACGCATCGATTACCACAAACATTTCACAAAAAATTAATCACGTATTGTTATTTACACGTGCTTTGTTATTTATCTCAATCATGATATTGAATCAAGATACTAAAATTTACTGCGACATAATATTTATATTAGTTACTATCAATTGATTCAATTCGAATTATTTAAATATTGCTCTTGGCCAATAAAATATATTACAATAAGTTTGAATGGAATTGCACTCCTGTATTGTTTATATATTGTATCAATAAACAAGAGTAAAACATGGAAATTCACACGGATATTTTTGCACAATATTGAAGCAACGATGCATTGAAAAGACTATATAATAGAAGTTACTCAACATCCAGATACATGCGAAACTTTGGACTAGAAATATAATACTGTTGTTTGCAATGAATTAATTATCCAAATAATAATTATACAAGGTTAAAAGTATAATATTAACATTGCTAATATATAATTGTTTATAACAACAAACAATTTACTTATGGTACCTTCGTGACGGAGTGATTCGCGGTTTCGACCCCATCACAAACAACCCTGATATCGAGCAACAGAGATATCAATTTTCACTTGAGAATATAGATATTAAATATGTTTCCAAGTAAAAATGGTCCTTCCCAAGATTTGCTGCACCACATTGAATAATAATTTAGCCCTATTAGATAAATTCTAATAATAAAGTAATCAAATAAGGATGGTTCAATTTTCAGCACAAACAGCATGTAGGTCGTAAGGTTCTGATTGCTATTAAAATTTGATAAATAAAAACAGTAATAATTGATGATACACATCAAAAAATTCATCTGATTTTACATTACCTAAGTTTTCAAAATGTATCGAGTAGTAATAATATTTTGAAATATTGCCAAAATTAAATTTTAGATCATTCGGAAATAATCCAGAGAATTCATAAACGCTCGTGTGTAATAATGCAACATGTTTGTTACCGGAATAGCTTTTTTATAGATCATAAATTTAAATGGTTGCATCTTAAATTTTAGTAATTAAGTCTGAACATTATGAATTAACATTAATTCTTTAAAAATTTACTGAAGTTGATCTTATCAGCTTCTACAATTATTATTAACTTTATGAGAAGGAGAAGTTTATATTTTCATAAAAAAATCCGATTAGAAGCTTGTTTTCTCGACGTTTCAAGCCATCCTGAATCGAATGCGACCAAATTTAGGAAAAGTACATGTGTATAAATCGACTTTTTCTCAAAAACGGCTGTATCGATTTCAAAAATTTAAAAGCCATTTGATGTATTTCGATGAGGACTAGCGTTTATCAATTTTGCGCGACGATCAGCCAAGCCGTTTCTTTGTAAATAGCAAAAAATTTAAAAAAAATGTCCACGTTTTAGCAATTCTGAATCGATTTTGAAAATTCAAAAACTATTCGAAAGATATTAGTTGGGTCATTCCCCAACTGATTAGTTTTAGGTGAAAATCCACCAAGCCGTTTTCTTGTAATTAACTATTGAAAATAAAAAAAGCCGATTTTTATACAACTTTTTTTGGCTAAATATATCGTGGTCTTAAAGAACTTACCAAAGATTTACGGCCGTACGACAAGTAAGCCTGTTTAATTTTAAAAATTCATCAAAGCTTGAGAAAATTAGTAGTTTTCTTGATGTTGGTTAAAATTAAAATTAGACGATTTACTTGATATAACAATAGAGTACTTGGTCTTAATGGACTGAACCATTGAAGTCCTACGGAAACTGATTCAATTATAAAAATGATTGATTTTTAAAAATTTGCTTTTAGAAAATACTCCAAATTAACGTGTTCGTTCGTTTTCAATTATGTGCAATAAATCCACTCGGAATACTTTTAATCACTTATAAATTAATTAATTTTTTATTGATTAAGCCGATTATTTATTTACACATATCGGGAAGTTCATGTAACTTGCCTCAAGACAAAATACCAATACCAATTACTTTTTTTAAAGAATAAGAATTTTTCCAAAAATATTAATTGAAAACTTTAAGCCTCTATTTGAAAAATATTTAGAAGGATTGAATTTGAATGAACTTTATAAACTATTTGTCACATTTTTTTTTAGAAAATCTATACTCAATCATGAACAAAATGAATTTAGGTAATAATATGCACACGTTTTTAAAATGATTCTAAAATACGCACTATTTTATATACTTCGGCGGTTTTAGTGAGAATTCCAGAAAACCAGATTATTGGAAAATCCTATTTGGATACAAAATTTTTATTCAAACTATCGACTATTAGCGTTAATGTAATGTGAAGCTGGAGTTGAAGATATAATCTTTCAACCTGAATAATATCAGTTGCGGTTGACCTTGCTCATGTTGTAATAAACAAGAATAAAAGTTTCAGATTTCAAGGTAAACAGAATTGAAAGTGCACGAATATTGCGAATAGTTCCTCATTTCTAGCTTTATAATATACGCATATAAATGTATATAAAAATTGATGACTAAAATAGTAGATCAAAAGAAGGATGAACTTTGGCAGTATCTCCTGACAAAATTATTTCCATATGTACAAATCAGAACATTTTTATGGCGTCCTTAATTTATTTCTAGAGTCTTCTCATTGAAATCATTGACAATAAACAAATTACCATTAACTAAAAAATGACAGAGGTCCATGAGAAAAATGATCTCTTATTTGGATCGAGTTAATTTTAATGTAATGATATTTTTCAGATATTATTAAGATAATTTTCAATGAGATAAAATAGATTTTTTAATGTTCATTTCATTGTGAAGAGATAATACTGTCAATTTGTTCTCAGCAAAGAAGTTCAGCACAATCGTTTGAAACTATTGTCTGGTCATTGCAATGGAAAGGAAATTGGGAAATTGCAACATCCTTCACTTTCTGCATATAATAAAAGTATATAAAAATATATCTAATTATTTATTTACAATATTTTGAATAAATTGATAAGAAATTGTTAAATATGACAGGTTTATCAAGTAACATTTTTTTAAGAAAGTGGTTGTGTGCATGTTCAAAGTAGGATATTTAACATACAAATTAAAGATTTTTAAATTTTGAGAGCTACTATTTTACTAACGATGCTTTGTTATTCGATATTTATAAAGTGCAAATCGTATGTCATTAATTCTCTTAACGTTATTGTTTTTTATGCCAAAACAATCTGGTGGTATTGTATTATATTACAAATTGCAGGGAGTATTAGGCAACGTGTGTGTTCTACAATGGAATATTCCCATGTGAAGTATTATATATATATATATATATATATATATATATATATATATATATATATATATATATTTGATCTTACCAATATATGAATTTCATAATACATTAAATTTACAAACATTAGTTTTAAATATTCCACTAATTCATACGGAAAGGAAAGTTTTCGAATATTTGTTATGATTAGAAATATTATATTGTAATAACTAGTTGTTAGTGGCATTTTGTCTTGAGACAATAGTTGCATGAACTTCCCGATATGTGTGAATAATAATCAAGTTCTTCATTGAGACTTCTGATTTAGCAACTTATTACTTACAAACATGACGACGTAAATTTGAAATTTTGCTCATTATTCCAAACTTTAATGATTTTTTTTAGGCTCATAATATTTTATGTTCATCAAGACCATGATCTCTATAATCATACAAAATTTCATCAAGATCACAAAACACATATATTCTACAATTAATTACAAAGAAACGGTTTGGCCGAAAATAATCAGCAAGATTCCTAACTGATATCTTTCGAATAGTTCCCAAAATCAGTTTAAGATTTTTGGCGAAATTTTGATAAGCAAAATATTTTGCACTTTTTAGCTAATTCTAATAAAATGGCTCTACCGATCGCTCAAAACTAATCAATCGGCTCACATACATACACACTTATACAACTTCCAAATTTGATATCAAACGATTCAGAATGATTCATAAAACATAAAATTAGCAAGTAGAATTTTTTGGCAAAAACATAAACTTCTGCTTAACTTAAGGATGCTACCAATTACTATAAAAAATGTTTCACAAAAAACATTTTTGTGATTTCATTTTAATAATAAATCAATTTCAAAACTGATGCAATGCATCAAAAAAGGAAATTCACATGACTCACTTTTTTAATTCTATGATCCATCAATAGATAAATAAAATAAACATGGAAAATACAGCAATATTGCGTCAGTTTTTTTTATCGCAAAAGCTTAAATTATTTAAAAAAATTGATAATTTAATTCTTTGATAAAAATTCACCTGCCTCCAAACTTTATAACTCCATGTGAGAGAACTAAGCCAGCAAAAAAATCACACGCAAAAAGTGCCAAGTTCTTCCGGTCGGACTAAAATCAATATCCTTATTGTTGTTTTCAATGAATTTGAACTCTCATTCATTTATAAATTTACATTTGGCTCAATAAATTTTTTATGCAATTCATCTGAAACATTTCAGCGGCTATTCAAGGTTTGTCGACGCAAACTTTGTATTTATTAATACAATAATTAATTTCTGATCAAAATATATTTACAGTAAATAAATTTACTAATCATCAAATTATATAAAACTGTATTTATTATATTAAATAAAAATGTTTTTCTGATACAATATCGTGGACTTTGTCTCAGATCCAAGGACGTTTGTTGTCTTTTTTAGTCATACCAGTTATCATGCATTTCATGATGTATCGACATAATTAATATTTTATAGGGTAGGGTGGTGCACAATGGTCCAATTTGACTTTGAGCACATATCAAACATACAACTATCTGACTATTCTGTTGAACTCCCAGCAAATTCATCATTATATAAATGTTTTTTTTGCCGCTTTTTAAAAAATTGCCACCTGGTTCTTTAAAAAAATGGTCAGCCATAGTGCAAACAGATACAAAGTCCTATTTTTACTTTTAAAGGGATTTTACGAAATAATATTATATAGCTACATTATTCAAAATATAAATTTTGTAAAATATAAATTTCATGAGAATATTCTCTACAGAGAACACTGTATATAATCTTCATTTAATATTTCGTCAGAAATAATCATTAGTATAGTTAGAATAAGTATTCATTTAAATTATCTCTTGTAAAATTTATATTTTTTATTGCTTACACTTTTGGCAGGAAGAGGGTTAAGTTGGTCCTTTTTACCCCACTCACGCGTAAGCTTTTAGTGAAGCTATATAAAACAAACTGTTGAATCTAACTTAAAAATAACAATACATCTTAACCAACATGTAAATAACGTATACATAAAAGTTGTATTAAAGTCTCGTAAACTAAACAACAGTGCTCACAACCAATAATTAAAGAAAATACTTTTGTTATAGATTTTCAAACATTGATGGCTGATTATACATTTTTTCCCTCTAATTTTAAATATTGTGTTTGAAAAATTCCTAACTTTATTTGTTTGAGATATCGGTGATGGACCTTTTTACCCACGGACCCCTTAAGCCCCGCTCTGCGCTATTATGCAAAATTTATTATTAATAGAACTACTGGTGATTATAAATATGTTAATAAAATTATTATTAGGTTACACTGTAGTAATAGAGAATAAGTTTCGGCACATGTCTTTCAATTAAATTAGAAAATTAGAAAAACTATGTAACTCTTGTGAACAAAATATACAATAATAAAGTAAGTGAATTGTATGTGTCGTTATTTATCCACATTACGCACAAAATTAAAAAGAAGAATTTATAGAGAGAAGACATTTAAAAAAAATTAAAAACTAGATATAAAATTAATAGAGCCAAAAAATTTTAAAATAATTCATAATTTGAAAAAAATTCTTTTAAAGGGAAGGTATGGTTGAATAAACTTAAAATCATTATTGTCATAAAAAATAATTAATTTATGAAAATCTGATATGATCAAATGTAATTATATAAATAAATTCGTTATCATATTTTTAATTATCCACAATGTGATTTTGGATAACAATGACGTATCAATATCAAGTGCAAAAAGTCTTTGATAACGATGTTGATATTCTAAGAAATTGCCCATCCCCCTTACACACACACACACACACATATATATATATATATATATATATATATATAATATTGGTATGGCAGGTCTGTGAGCTGAGTTAAACTGCAACTTGATTCAGGGAATAATAGTGTGAGAGATTTCTCATTGCCATATTATATCGCAGTGCTCGAAATGGTCGATTTTTAATTTGAAACATATTTTTGATCTATATTATCAAGGAAAATGGACATCGCTTCTGCGCGATGTCAGGTTGTTGAGAGTGGGATTCAATCGTCCACACGAGTGCGTAAGCTTTACACCAAGGAATAATAAATACCTATATATAAATATAAACAATTTAGATGCTAATTAAATTGTTGAAAATCACCAATAGTCATCCTTAGCTAAAATAAAAAGAAAAAAAGAAAGAATGATTAAATGTTTTATGAAAAGTTAACAACCAATTAAATTTTTGAATAAGAAGTTAACCCCTTTTCACGAAGGTCAGGTATTTTCAAATTATTTTTACTCAGCAATAATTAACACAATCACTCAAATCTTTGTCTATTACTAAAGCAACCAGCAGAGTTTTAAATTTAAAAAAAAGTAAGATTATTGAAACAAAATGTAAATCTGTGATCTGTAAAATTAATTCATTAGCCAACTCTTATATTCATCTTTTATTTAAATTTAGTATTTAGTATATAATAACTAGTTTTACATATTTAATTCAACCAATGTGTTGAGAGATCAGCAAATTATTGTTATTAATTATATTAAAATAACTAAAGTAACCGCCATAAAAAAATTAAATTAACAATTTTACTTGGTATATTTATATTAAATGTTAATCCATCTAATTAAAAAGATTTTTAATCAAAGTCGAATTAATCGCAACGAGACTTTGTAAGTGAAAGAATCCACGGTAAACCTATAAAGTTCATAAATTTTAAAAAGAAGCGCTATCAATAAATCAATCTGCAATTCGCGATTATTATATCAATATTCGATAAAAAAATATTTTGCGTATATTATCAGTGTCATAAACTGTACATGACTTTAGCGTTTAATATCCAACATTTTAAAGTACAATGAGTATCTTATCGTAATATAAATAATACTTTGCGGATTCAAATTGTAAGATAATAACGCTTATTATTCAATATTTTATCAGAAAAATAAACTTCACAAATCATAAGCGCGGGTTAACATGAGATTTAACACATTTCAAAGTACTTTATAATTATTGAAATATGAACTTAGTAATCAAATAAATTTTTCCACTTTTAAAAATCTTGAAACTTGAATATGGTATTCGCTCTAACTATTAACGCAGAGTTTTTAAATAGGACGCATGAATTCCCATGCGTTTGCGACTACTCGTGTAGTCTCAGAAATCGAAAAAGAAGCCTTATTAGGACTCCATATGATTGCGCAAATCAGGGAACTTATTTGCAAAGACACAAATAGAGACGAAATAGATGAAATGTTGAATAACAAACGAATAGAAGAATCTGTAACAAAAATTGAAATAAATTCATTTACTAAAGGTTTTGTACAAACGCTGGCTTTATTGCAATATCCTGTGTAGAAAATCGAATACCACATACTGATAGACTGAAAATCGATACCATATACTGAATATTTAATTTGAATATTGAAAAAACATCTTATTATAGGATCCTAGCAATGAATACTAATTATAATATAACATTTGTATCGTTCTTACATTAATTATTACATACACAAATTGGTGGATTTTATTTCAAGTAATTGTGATATTCAGATCAAAGCTTTCCAGTCATTGGCGTGACTTAATGTTATTTCAAGTAATTACATTTTCAGCTATTATTTATGATCTGAAGTTCAAAATAATAGCTCTAGGTTCCCAAACTTTTTTGTGTTGTAAAACCCAGGGGGGGTTTGCCATGGACTCTCTATTTACCCGATATCGATTTTTTAAAATAATTTTTCAGCTGTACTAAAGTTTATCATTAATATATCATTAATAACAAAAAATTAAGGTAAGCAAAAACTAAATATTTTTTTTAACATTTGGCAACAATTTTGTAAGATTTAATCTTACATATCCCGGCAGTCTACATTTTTTTGTTCTCATTTTTTTTGTACTTTGAAGTACTCGTCGATCTACTGATCCACTCGTTAGCAAACCAGTTAAAATGCTAAATCTCCATTCTACTGTTTATTTTACAACTTTTTTAAAATCAGTATCCAAAAATACTATAACAGTCGATGTTTTCGGAAGCACCGCTCAATCGATTTGAATTATATAAAAAGCATTCGATTCCTATTGATAATAAGACGTGCTGATTAGTTTTTGGCAAATGTTGGTTCAGTCGTTTCGGACATACGGAGCAAAGCGGCACAAAATGGTAATTATTATGGTAGTTTATGAGAGAACGGATCATCCGATTTGAATAATTCAAAAAAACATTCCACTTGTATTGAGGTAATGAAAAGTTGATTAAGAAGTTTTTGCAAAGGCAGTTCTAGCGGTTTCAGAGATTCGGGAAAAACAGTTATAAAAAAAATGCCATTTGGGGGTCAAAAATCAGATATTTTGAAATTTGAATCAACCGATGTGAATGGGTATAAATTCTTTCAAGAAATTTCAAAATTAACAAAACAAAAAATTTAAAAAATTTAATTAAATTTGAATTTCAAAAAATTTCTATGTTTTCACAAAATAGCATTTTAGAAATGTTTCCAAAATTTTCAAAAATTTCCAAAAAAATCAAAATTTAAAAAAAATAGTTTTTCTTTTCTGAGCTTTTTAAAAAGTTAAATTACGTTACGGGAAGCTCCTGCAATTTGTCTTAAGGCACGACGCCATGCACCACTAGTTATTTATTACTTTTAAAATCTATTCAGAAATATTGTATATGAGTTATAGATGTAGGAAATATATTAACGTAGTATATTGTGGGAGTCCACTACCTATATCCCTATTTTCATTTCATGCATCCCGACACTTTTTTTCGTTGACGTGGATTCCCTGAAAGTTGTCATGAACTCCTGGGGGTCCATTCTTAACGATATATTTTATTGGTATAATGCCTTACAAATACAAAAATTTAATCGATGATTGCTTAGCATCAGATCAGTTTGTTTATAATTATCGATATTTTTTACATGTTATTGTTGTTATGATTCTGTGAAGGTGTTCGAATACGACACTTGTTTTTTTGATTCGCACGTGTAAGCCATTCATGCGCATCGTTTACTATCGTCTCGAGGAGAAGGAGTAATTTTAAATTTGCGTTTCAAAATCTAAATCAGTCGCAGATAAGGCGCGCATACGCAGAAAAAACTTATCGTCGAGCCGTAAGAAATCGGCATGCTTTAGTTCCTTAATTAAAGTATTACGTGGCGCCCATGCCCATGATTGCGATACGCGAACTTTATTCATAAACACGGTCGAGCCCACCATCGGCTTCGTCGTTTGCAAAGTCACGCTGAGCCACAGAGCAGAGCCGCTCGACGAGTGTGTTGAGCCAAAGTCTATAATCACTAACCCTACTCCAGAGTTCTTGTCCATCAGAGACACAATAAGTACATATATCAGATGGACTTACGCACACACCTGAACCCGATCCACTAACACACGCTGAATTGCTGAACGTATAAATATTACCTCGTGTTCACCATGGAGTTTCAGTTACCGAATCTAAAACACCGCAAACGACTCCATGTAGATTGGTTTAAATTTAAAATTAGCGCGCTTCGACAGTTTGCCGAATACTAGTTGAATATTTAGTTAAAAATAGAATAACGCCGTCGATAATATCCTAATTGCGATACTGGTGATTTTTAGTGAATTTATTGATGTAACAACTAGTCACATTTCTGGACTAAAATAATTCAGTTAACCGTGCTATTGTAGTAGTGCAAAATTACCGTGAGTGTTAAGCGATTTCGAACGTGCAAAATCAAATACTCACTCGTGAGATGGATTCGCGTCAACCGAAAAGCTTGGCACGATTGGCCAAAAATATGTGGAAATTCAGAGATTCGCTAGGAGAGATGGTAAGTTTGCATATGTTATATGCCAACATTTAACTATTTCAACAACTACTATTAGGGTTCAATGTCATCGTTCATTTCACGTTGTAAATTAATAGAGTTAATTGTGATAAAAATACGGAATTTATTTTCAAAAAATCACTCAAACTGAGAGCTGCTAGGCTAGGAACAATATATTTTATTTTAATCTAATAAAGAATAATGCTGAATTTTTCTAAAACATAGTTCTTTATTTATTAACGAGCCTCTTATTTATTAACGAACTAGTGGTGCATGGCCTCGTACATTGAAGCAAGTTGCTGGAAGTTCCCATACTGTAATGTAATGTTTTTAAATTTGAATTTTTTGAACAAAATCAACGAATTATCAAATTATCAGATATTATTATGTTCAAAATTTCAAAAATATCAATTTAAAAAAATCGAATTTTTGAACAATTTCACAAAAATCGACGAATTATCAAATTATCAGATATTATAGTTTTTAAAATTTTCAAAAAAAATTTTTCAAAAAGTCGATAGCGCATAGTCTAATGATATTTTTGACCACAAAATGTCTTCAAATTTTTTTCTGGCCCGCCTTCCCAAAATGTAATAATTCAATTCTTCATTCCCTTATGCCAGAGAAATGTTTTTTGAATCATTCCAATCGGACGCTCTGTTCTCCAAAAACTAAACTGCCATTTTTAGCACTTTATCCCGTATCTTCTAAACAGATGGACTCGCCTTTGCCAAAAAACTAATCAGCACGTCTCGCATCAATAAAAATCGAATACTTTTTGTACATTTGAATCGGTTGATCAAAATGCAAAATTTGTATCCGTACATACTACATACACACACATACATACATCCATTTTTTTTCTAACAAGGTATGCCAAATTTTACAAATGTTCGAAACAGTAATATATATACAAATTTTTATTTCGATTTTTTGAGACTACTAATTTACCCTACGTGTAGTTAAAAAGGTAGGGCATCAAACTAATAAGCAGACCTTGACAAAGTAAAATTTTAACGTATTGTATAAAAACTCTCAGTGAACGTGTTCGATTTGCATCAGACGTGCTTTGTGATGACAATTGCCAGTATTTAAGGATTTTTGAGAAACCATATTATTTTTCTTTAACTATCAATAATATGTGCTGGCCTGTAATATTTTTATCTAAACTTAAAGGAAACCTTGAATAACTTTCACACGCAGAATATAAACCAATGGACCAAAACCAAAATCATATTTGGCATATTGTAAAAAAACAACAAATAGAACGGATGCTATTATTTCGTATTCCAAAATATTCCAATCATCAATGAACAATTTTGTTCATAACAATTAGATCCAATTTGATGGTATGGCAATTCATATTCAATGAGCTTTTTGGCCAGGTTTAAATATATTTTTTAAAATTAAAATGTGACTTCAATTTTACAACTATTATAATAAAACAATATTATAAATAATAATTTTATTTTTGTATAATTAAATTTTGTCGACGCACGCCACTGGTTCCGCCGTTTTATAAAAAAATTCTAAATTACATAATAAAAATAGTTTTTATCTGAAATAATAGGCGTGAACAGAATGCTTGGAACAAGCTGGATATTAGATTAGATTATTACATCATCGTTAATATATTCAAAATTCAATAAAAATCTTTATTAGTAATACAACTGGTAAACTATTTATTTTTATAATTTAAGTTTAATAATCAATATTAACCTTTAAATTTATTATTAGCAAGAAGTAATGGCACATGAGAAATTAATATTCATGACTGTTGAAATACTTTCGAATAAATAATCAACCTCTCGCATGAGCATTACGCATAGTTTAATAATATAAATTAATAGAATTCAATAAAATTCATGTGGGATATTGTTACGAAATAATTAAAAATCAATATTGCACCACAAGGTGCATATATTCCTATATATATTTATACATATGCATGTGCAAACATATAGGGTTAGAGCGGGGCTTAAAGGTACGCGGGTAAAAAGGTCCACCACCGATATCTCAAAAACAAGTACAGTTAAGAATTTTTAACAACAATATTTCAAAGTAGAGATTGAAAATGTAGTTATTTCGGAAAATCCTTTAACTTTTAAAATAAGACATTGTACCTGTTTGGCACTTGGCCGTCCCATTTGACCCGCATGGGGTAAAAAAAACATGGATAACATTTTTTTTAAAAAAACACCCAAAAAATACATTTTTACAAAGATGGCCTTTATGCGAGTTTTACTGAACTTTTTCTGTGAGTCAGATTTGTTCGATATGTGTTAATTTTTATCATATGATAGGTTGGTTTGGTTTTAACAATATAATGGTCAAATAGTCATAGTCAAATTGGACCTTTGGGCCCCGCTTACCCTACATTTAGGTTTATATATATTATGAATATATTTATATATAAGTGTGTGTGTATCTAATTTTTTTCAAACATCACACCCAAAAAAGAACTAAAGCTTTTAAGGATAGTATTTATTTGTGACGTTTCGAAACAAGTTACGTTCCGTCATCTAGCTTTCTTAGAAACAAAGTACATAGTATAATAAACAACATGACAAGTAATTGAAAAAAAAATTAGAGAAATGGATTATAAAACTTTAATAATGATATTTTGTTTTTTTATTTAAAGAATATTAAAATTGAGAAACAAAAATGTTTTATTTGAGATCTATAAACGCATCTCTATAATTTTAAACATAAGTACTACTTCCAAAAAATTTGTTTGGTTTACTGTTCAGAAAACAAACACAAATTAATAGTAGAAAAAAGTGAAAATTTAATGCTTAAAATAATATTTCTTTTGCTATACCGCCAGTTTTTTGCATCGATTTCATTATTATTAACAAGTTGTATTTATTGTAGCAATTTTATTTTGCTCGTTGAAATTAATGTTTATCATGAGTAACAATTATAAAATTCCTAGTGATGTATGGCATTGTGCCTTAAGGCAAATTGCTGGAACTTCCCGCACCGTAACGAAATGTTCGAGGAATATTAAATGTTTTTCAAATAGACAATTATAAATATTGTAACATTGTCTAATATTTGTAAGAATTATATAAACTGAATTGCGAAGTTAAAAGTATTTGTTTAAAGTATATTAGAACTTCAGCCAGTTAGTTTAAAGTATATTAGAACTTTTAGTCAGAATCTGAATTATGTTCGATACACAAAAAAAAATTTTTTTGAAAAAAAAAAGAAATTTGAAACAAAGATTTTTTTTCCAAAAGCAATTATTTTGTTAGAACAAGCAAAAAGTTCTTTGAATCATTCAAATTGGATGCTTAATCTCTCAAAAACTGCCATTATTTGCACATTTAGCTCTGTATCTTTGAATTGACTAAATCTACCTGCCAAAAACTAATAAATTCTTCTCCCAATCATACAAATTACATGTTTTTTAGATAATTCAAATCGGATACTCGGTTTTCTAAAACTCGATTTGTATTTTCTGCACTCTTTGTATCTCTGTAACCGCTGGACCTGCCTTTGCAAAAAACTTCTCCCTATCGATAGGAATCGAATGTTTCGAACCATTCAAATCTGTTAATCGTGCGCCCGACACCGTGGACGAAAAAATGCGGGACATACAAAACACTTACACACACACACACACATCAATTTTCTAAGGTATAGCAAAATGTTCAGAAACCTTCAAAACGTGCTGATATGCAAAATTTTCATTTTCGATTATCGGTCTATTGCAACTACCCTCCGGAATTTAAAAATAACAATTAGGATAAAAATATAAGAAGGAAAATCAGTATATCTCTTTTTGGTTTAGAATACAAGAATCATAAATAATTCATCTAGAAAAATAATCGTTTACAGTTTCTTTTAAATCCATTGATACTTTATTTTTGAAGTAGACATTCTCGATTTCTACAGCATGAGAATTGAATGCAAAATATGGTTGGAAACCCATGTGAGATTTTAAATCTAGATTCCCCCTCTTCGGAAATCTTTAGACTTGGTTTGCTTAGAATGAATTCTTCTCATTCCAGTTTGGTCTTTTGTATTTGTAGTACCCGCCATGTGTGTAATATTTACGAAAAGTTGTCTCTATACTCATTTTTTTTTATTTCCATATAAATTACAATCTGTCTCCAAGAGACATTCAGTAATTAGATTGTTGGTAGTAAAAATGGATGTTTAAAAGGATACCCAGTAGTAAACCTTTTAGTTATGATATGATATACTCATTCTTGAATTTCAAATAATTTTGTATAATATTTGTAATAAGCTTTCAGATTATGTTAAATATTTTTTTAGATTACCACATAATTTTAAACTACCTTTAGTAAATAAATGACAATGAGTACACATTACTTTTACTTTAAATAAACTAATATAATTGAATAAGAGTAAAAGGAAATTAAAAATAAAGTAGAAGTGCATGCATCGTTCCCTAAGGCAAATTGCTGTAACTAACCGTACCGTAATTTAAATTTTTAAGAACTTTAAAATTTGTTTAATATTTTG
>NW_020538040.1:75900630-76095365 GCF_003426905.1 Ctenocephalides felis | reverse complement strand
TTTTGCATAAGAGGACCGATCCAGTTTCCTTTTCTTCTCAGAATTGTGCTCAGTAGAGTCCTTTCTTTGCCCACTCTTCTCAGGACTTCTTCATTTGTCATTTTGTCTGTCCACTATATTATAATATATATATATATATTATATATATATATAAATGTAAAAGGTTTTAGTTTTACATTTCTTAACATTGTATTTTTTGGAGAAGTGAACACAGAGGTTAAACATTCTGTCGTGATGTTATTAGATATATTAATCTCTCATAGGCTGGTTCATAAATGTTGCAGCAATGCCCCTAAAAGATTAGTTTTTCCATCAAATTAGAAATTTATTTTATTAATTGGAGATTTGACATCATACTGCTTGATATCAAGCTGACCAAGGTTGGTATCGTTCCCGGAACTTGCAGCTGCTAATGCGCTTGTTACCATTAGACCACGGGTGGCTCGAAATATGATATTTATTAATGCTGTGATTTTATAATATAATATATTGAAATTAATACTGTCGCAGTTTGCAAAGTAATTATTCTGATTATTTTACAGATAATGACCTACATCCCTCGGTGTTTATCGAGTCAAGTGTTCTGTTGTTTTGAGACCCCACACAAGCTCAAAAGCCACATGTAATTGATAGGCTGATAAGGCTACAGCCAACAATACTGATGAGGAAATTGTTGAGATTGAATCCGCAGCTTCTAAATTATTGACCAACACATAGGAAAATTTAATTTAATTCTTAATTCATGTTTTTTACCATAACCAAGGTTATTTTTGTGAAAATTATTATATTACGATAATTCAATTCAGACTTTTGCTTTATAAACCAAAGTAGGAAATAAAATGATTACCAGATAAATTACATGGAAAATCAATTAAGTTCAATAAATAATTTACACGCATCGATTACACAAACATTTCACAAAAAATTAATCGCGTATTGTTATTTACACGTGCTTTTTTATTATCTCAATCATGATATTGAATCAAGATACTAAAATTTACTGCGACATAATATTATATTAGTTACTATCAATTGATTCAATTCGAATTATTTAAATATTGCTCTTGGCCAATAAAATATGTTATTGAATAAATTTGAATGGAATTGCACTTCTGTATTGTTAGGTACAAATATAAGAAGATACAATAAACAAAAGTAAAACATGGAAATTCACACGGATATTTTTGCACAATATTGAAGCAACGATGCATTGAAAAGACTATATAACAGAAGTTACTCAATATCCAGATACATGCGAAACTTTGGACTAGAAATATAATACTGTTGTTTGCAATGAATTAATTATCCAAATAATAATTATACAAGGTTAAAAGTATAATATTAACATTGCTAATATATAATTGTTTATAACAACAAACAATTTACTTATGGTACCTTCGTGGCGGAGTGATTCGCGGTTTCGACCCCATCACAAACAACCCTGATATCGAGCAACAGAGATATCAATTTTCACTTGAGAATATAGATATTAAATATGTTTCCAAGTAAAAATGGCCCTTCCAAGATTTGCTGCACCACATTGAATAATAATTTAGCCCTATTAGATAAATTCTAATAATAAAGTAATCAAATAAGGATGGATCAGCCCAAACAAAATGTAGGACGTAAGGTTCTGATTGCTATTAAAATTTGATAAATAAAAACAGTAATAATGATGATACACATTAAAAAATTCATCTGATTTTAAATTACCTAAGGTTTCAAAATGTATCGAGTAGTAATAATTTTTGAAATATTGCCAAAATCAAATTTTGAGATCATTCGAAATAATCCAGAAAATCATAAACGCTCGTGTGTAATAATGCAACATGTTTGTTACCGGAATAGCTTTTTATAGATCATAAATTTAAATGTTTGCATCTTAAATTTTAGTAATTAAGTCTGAACATTATGAATTAACATTAATTCTTTAAAAATTTAGTGAAGTTGATTTTATCAGGTCCTATAATTATTATTTTTTTAAATAATTGTTCCAAAAATATTTATTGAAAACTTTAAGCCTCTATTTGAAAAATATTTAGTAGGATTGAATTTGAAGAATCTTTATAAATTATTTGTCACATTTTTTTAGAGCACCTGTGCCTAATTATGAACGAAATGAATTTCGGTAATAATATGCACACGTTTTTAAAATAATTTTAAAATACGCATTATTTAATATACTTCGGCGGTTTTAGTGAGAATTCCAGAAAACCAGATTATTGGAAAATCCTATTTGGATACAAAATTTTTATTCAAACTATGGCTATTAGCGTTAATGATATGTGAAGCTGGAGTTGAAGATATAATCTTTCAACCTGAATAATATCAGTTGCGGTTGACCTTGCTCATGTTGTAATAAACAAGAATAAAAGTTTCAGATTTCAAGGTAAACAGAATTGAAAGTGCACGAATATTGCGAATAGTTCCTCATTTCTAGCTTTATAATATACACATATAAATGTTCATAAAAATTGATGACTAAAATAGTAGATCAAAAGAAGGATGAACTATGGCAGTATCTCCTGACAAAATTATTTCCATATGTACAAATCAGAACATTTTTATGGCGTCCTTAATTTATTTCTAGAGTCTTCTCATTGAAATCATTGACAATAAACAAATTACCATTAACTAAAAAATGACAGAGGTCCATGAGAAAAGTGATCTCTTATTTGGATCGAGTTAATTTTAATGTAATGATATTTTTCAGATATTATTAAGATAATTTTCAATGAGATAAAATAGATTTTTTAATGTTCATTTCATTGTGAAGAGATAATACTGTCAATTTGTTCTCAGCAAAGAAGTTCAGCACAATCGTTTGAAACTATTGTCTGGTCATTGCAATGGAAAGGAAATTGGGAAATTGCAACATCCTTCACTTTCTGCATATAATAAAAGTATATAAAAATATATCTAATTATTTATTTACAATATTTTGAATAAATTGATAAGAAATTGTTAAATATGACAGGTTTATCAAGTAACATTTTTTTAAGAAAGTGGTTGTGTGCATGTTCAAAGTAGGATATTTAACATACAAATTAAAGATTTTTAAATTTTGAGAGCTACTATTTTACTAACGATGCTTTGTTATTCGATATTTATAAAGTGCAAATCGTATGTCATTAATTCTCTTAACGTTATTGTTTTTTATGCCAAAACAATCTGGTGGTATTGTATTATATTACAAATTGCAGGGAGTATTAGGCAACGTGTGTGTTCTACAATGGAATATTCCCATGTGTATAATATATATATATATATATATATATATATATATATATATATTTGATCTTACCAATATATGAATTTCATAATACATTAAATTTACAAACATTAGTTTTAAATATTCCACTAATTCATACGGAAAGGAAAGTTTTCGAATATTTGTTATGATTAGAAATATTATATTGTAATAACTAGTTGTTAGTGGCATTTTGTCTTGAGACAATAGTTGCATGAACTTCCCGATATGTGTGAATAATAATCAAGTTCTTCATTGAGACTTCTGATTTAGCAACTTATTACTTACAAACATGACGACGTAAATTTGAAATTTTGCTCATTATTCCAAACTTTAATGATTTTTTTAGGCTCATAATATTTTATGTTCATCAAGACCATGATCTCTATAATCATACAAAATTTCATCAAGATCACAAAACACATATATTCTACAATTAATTACAAAGAAACGGTTTGGCCGAAAATAATCAGCAAGATTCCTAACTGATATCTTTCGAATAGTTCCCAAAATCAGTTTAAGATTTTTGGCGAAATTTTGATAAGCAAAATATTTTGCACTTTTTAGCTAATTCTAATAAAATGGCTCTACCGATCGCTCAAAACTAATCAATCGGCTCACATACATACACACTTATACAACTTCCAAATTTGATATCAAACGATTCAGAATGATTCATAAAACATAAAATTAGCAAGTAGAATTTTTTGGCAAAAACATAAACTTCTGCTTAACTTAAGGATGCTACCAATTACTATAAAAAATGTTTCACAAAAAACATTTTTGTGATTTCATTTTAATAATAAATCAATTTCAAAACTGATGCAATGCATCAAAAAAGGAAATTCACATGACTCACTTTTTTTAATTCTATGATCCATCAATAGATAAATAAAATAAACATGGAAAATACAGCAATATTGCGTCAGTTTTTTTTATCGCAAAAGCTTAAATTATTTAAAAAAATTGATAATTTAATTCTTTGATAAAAATTCACCTGCCTCCAAACTTTATAACTCCATGTGAGAGAACTAAGCCAGCAAAAAAATCACACGCAAAAAGTGCCAAGTTCTTCCGGTCGGACTAAAATCAATATCCTTATTGTTGTTTTCAATGAATTTGAACTCTCATTCATTTATAAATTTACATTTGGCTCAATAAATTTTTTATGCAATTCATCTGAAACATTTCAGCGGCTATTCAAGGTTTGTCGACGCAAACTTTGTATTTATTAATACAATAATTAATTTCTGATCAAAATATATTTACAGTAAATAAATTTACTAATCATCAAATTATATAAAACTGTATTTATATATTAAATAAAAATGTTTTTCTGATACAATATCGTGGACTTTGTCTCAGATCCAAGGACGTTTGTTGTCTTTTTTAGTCATACCAGTTATCATGCATTTCATGATGTATCGACATAATTAATATTTTATAGGGTAGGGTGGTGCACAATGGTCCAATTTGACTTTGAGCACATATCAAACATACAACTATCTGACTATTCTGTTGAACTCCCAGCAAATTCATCATTATATAAATGTTTTTTTTGCCGCTTTTTAAAAAATTGCCACCTGGTTCTTTAAAAAAATGGTCAGCCATAGTGCAAACAGATACAAAGTCCTATTTTTACTTTTAAAGGGATTTTACGAAATAATATTATATAGCTACATTATTCAAAATATAAATTTTGTAAAATATAAATTTCATGAGAATATTCTCTACAGAGAACACTGTATATAATCTTCATTTAATATTTCGTCAGAAATAATCATTAGTATAGTTAGAATAAGTATTCATTTAAATTATCTCTTGTAAAATTTATATTTTTATTGCTTACACTTTTGGCAGGAAGAGGGTTAAGTTGGTCCTTTTTACCCCACTCACGCGTAAGCTTTTAGTGAAGCTATATAAAACAAACTGTTGAATCTAACTTAAAAATAACAATACATCTTAACCAACATGTAAATAACGTATACATAAAAGTTGTATTAAAGTCTCGTAAACTAAACAACAGTGCTCACAACCAATAATTAAAGAAAATACTTTTGTTATAGATTTTCAAACATTGATGGCTGATTATACATTTTTTCCCTCTAATTTTAAATATTGTGTTTGAAAAATTCCTAACTTTATTTGTTTGAGATATCGGTGATGGACCTTTTTACCCACGGACCCCTTAAGCCCCGCTCTGCGCTATTATGCAAAATTTATTATTAATAGAACTACTGGTGATTATAAATATGTTAATAAAATTATTATTAGGTTACACTGTAGTAATAGAGAATAAGTTTCGGCACATGTCTTTCAATTAAATTAGAAAATTAGAAAAACTATGTAACTCTTGTGAACAAAATATACAATAATAAAGTAAGTGAATTGTATGTGTCGTTATTTATCCACATTACGCACAAAATTAAAAAGAAGAATTTATAGAGAGAAGACATTTAAAAAAAATTAAAAACTAGATATAAAATTAATAGAGCCAAAAAATTTTAAAATAATTCATAATTTGAAAAAAAATTCTTTTAAAGGGAAGGTATGGTTGAATAAACTTAAAATCATTATTGTCATAAAAAATAATTAATTTATGAAAATCTGATATGATCAAATGTAATTATATAAATAAATTCGTTATCATATTTTTAATTATCCACAATGTGATTTTGGATAACAATGACGTATCAATATCAAGTGCAAAAAGTCTTTGATAACGATGTTGATATTCTAAGAAATTGCCCATCCCCCTTACACACACACACACACACATATATATATATATATATATATATATATATAATATTGGTATGGCAGGTCTGTGAGCTGAGTTAAACTGCAACTTGATTCAGGGAATAATAGTGTGAGAGATTTCTCATTGCCATATTATATCGCAGTGCTCGAAATGGTCGATTTTTAATTTGAAACATATTTTTGATCTATATTATCAAGGAAAATGGACATCGCTTCTGCGCGATGTCAGGTTGTTGAGAGTGGGATTCAATCGTCCACACGAGTGCGTAAGCTTTACACCAAGGAATAATAAATACCTATATATAAATATAAACAATTTAGATGCTAATTAAATTGTTGAAAATCACCAATAGTCATCCTTAGCTAAAATAAAAAGAAAAAAAGAAAGAATGATTAAATGTTTTATGAAAAGTTAACAACCAATTAAATTTTTGAATAAGAAGTTAACCCCTTTTCACGAAGGTCAGGTATTTTCAAATTATTTTTACTCAGCAATAATTAACACAATCACTCAAATCTTTGTCTATTACTAAAGCAACCAGCAGAGTTTTAAATTTAAAAAAAAGTAAGATTATTGAAACAAAATGTAAATCTGTGATCTGTAAAATTAATTCATTAGCCAACTCTTATATTCATCTTTTATTTAAATTTAGTATTTAGTATATAATAACTAGTTTTACATATTTAATTCAACCAATGTGTTGAGAGATCAGCAAATTATTGTTATTAATTATATTAAAATAACTAAAGTAACCGCCATAAAAAAATTAAATTAACAATTTTACTTGGTATATTTATATTAAATGTTAATCCATCTAATTAAAAAGATTTTTAATCAAAGTCGAATTAATCGCAACGAGACTTTGTAAGTGAAAGAATCCACGGTAAACCTATAAAGTTCATAAATTTTAAAAAGAAGCGCTATCAATAAATCAATCTGCAATTCGCGATTATTATATCAATATTCGATAAAAAAATATTTTGCGTATATTATCAGTGTCATAAACTGTACATGACTTTAGCGTTTAATATCCAACATTTTAAAGTACAATGAGTATCTTATCGTAATATAAATAATACTTTGCGGATTCAAATTGTAAGATAATAACGCTTATTATTCAATATTTTATCAGAAAAATAAACTTCACAAATCATAAGCGCGGGTTAACATGAGATTTAACACATTTCAAAGTACTTTATAATTATTGAAATATGAACTTAGTAATCAAATAAATTTTTCCACTTTTAAAAATCTTGAAACTTGAATATGGTATTCGCTCTAACTATTAACGCAGAGTTTTTAAATAGGACGCATGAATTCCCATGCGTTTGCGACTACTCGTGTAGTCTCAGAAATCGAAAAAGAAGCCTTATTAGGACTCCATATGATTGCGCAAATCAGGGAACTTATTTGCAAAGACACAAATAGAGACGAAATAGATGAAATGTTGAATAACAAACGAATAGAAGAATCTGTAACAAAAATTGAAATAAATTCATTTACTAAAGGTTTTGTACAAACGCTGGCTTTATTGCAATATCCTGTGTAGAAAATCGAATACCACATACTGATAGACTGAAAATCGATACCATATACTGAATATTTAATTTGAATATTGAAAAAACATCTTATTATAGGATCCTAGCAATGAATACTAATTATAATATAACATTTGTATCGTTCTTACATTAATTATTACATACACAAATTGGTGGATTTTATTTCAAGTAATTGTGATATTCAGATCAAAGCTTTCCAGTCATTGGCGTGACTTAATGTTATTTCAAGTAATTACATTTTCAGCTATTATTTATGATCTGAAGTTCAAAATAATAGCTCTAGGTTCCCAAACTTTTTTGTGTTGTAAAACCCAGGGGGGGTTTGCCATGGACTCTCTATTTACCCGATATCGATTTTTTAAAATAATTTTTCAGCTGTACTAAAGTTTATCATTAATATATCATTAATAACAAAAAATTAAGGTAAGCAAAAACTAAATATTTTTTTTAACATTTGGCAACAATTTTGTAAGATTTAATCTTACATATCCCGGCAGTCTACATTTTTTTGTTCTCATTTTTTTTGTACTTTGAAGTACTCGTCGATCTACTGATCCACTCGTTAGCAAACCAGTTAAAATGCTAAATCTCCATTCTACTGTTTATTTTACAACTTTTTTAAAATCAGTATCCAAAAATACTATAACAGTCGATGTTTTCGGAAGCACCGCTCAATCGATTTGAATTATATAAAAAGCATTCGATTCCTATTGATAATAAGACGTGCTGATTAGTTTTTGGCAAATGTTGGTTCAGTCGTTTCGGACATACGGAGCAAAGCGGCACAAAATGGTAATTATTATGGTAGTTTATGAGAGAACGGATCATCCGATTTGAATAATTCAAAAAAACATTCCACTTGTATTGAGGTAATGAAAAGTTGATTAAGAAGTTTTTGCAAAGGCAGTTCTAGCGGTTTCAGAGATTCGGGAAAAACAGTTATAAAAAAAATGCCATTTGGGGGTCAAAAATCAGATATTTTGAAATTTGAATCAACCGATGTGAATGGGTATAAATTCTTTCAAGAAATTTCAAAATTAACAAAACAAAAAATTTAAAAAATTTAATTAAATTTGAATTTCAAAAAATTTCTATGTTTTCACAAAATAGCATTTTTAGAAATGTTTCCAAAATTTTCAAAAATTTCCAAAAAAAATCAAAATTTAAAAAAAAATAGTTTTTCTTTTCTGAGCTTTTTAAAAAGTTAAATTACGTTACGGGAAGCTCCTGCAATTTGTCTTAAGGCACGACGCCATGCACCACTAGTTATTTATTACTTTTAAAATCTATTCAGAAATATTGTATATGAGTTATAGATGTAGGAAATATATTAACGTAGTATATTGTGGGAGTCCACTACCTATATCCCTATTTTCATTTCATGCATCCCGACACTTTTTTTCGTTGACGTGGATTCCCTGAAAGTTGTCATGAACTCCTGGGGGTCCATTCTTAACGATATATTTTATTGGTATAATGCCTTACAAATACAAAAATTTAATCGATGATTGCTTAGCATCAGATCAGTTTGTTTATAATTATCGATATTTTTTACATGTTATTGTTGTTATGATTCTGTGAAGGTGTTCGAATACGACACTTGTTTTTTTGATTCGCACGTGTAAGCCATTCATGCGCATCGTTTACTATCGTCTCGAGGGAGAAGGAGTAATTTTTAAATTTGCGTTTCAAAATCTAAATCAGTCGCAGATAAGGCGCGCATACGCAGAAAAAACTTATCGTCGAGCCGTAAGAAATCGGCATGCTTTAGTTCCTTAATTAAAGTATTACGTGGCGCCCATGCCCATGATTGCGATACGCGAACTTTATTCATAAACACGGTCGAGCCCACCATCGGCTTCGTCGTTTGCAAAGTCACGCTGAGCCACAGAGCAGAGCCGCTCGACGAGTGTGTTGAGCCAAAGTCTATAATCACTAACCCTACTCCAGAGTTCTTGTCCATCAGAGACACAATAAGTACATATATCAGATGGACTTACGCACACACCTGAACCCGATCCACTAACACACGCTGAATTGCTGAACGTATAAATATTACCTCGTGTTCACCATGGAGTTTCAGTTACCGAATCTAAAACACCGCAAACGACTCCATGTAGATTGGTTTAAATTTAAAATTAGCGCGCTTCGACAGTTTGCCGAATACTAGTTGAATATTTAGTTAAAAATAGAATAACGCCGTCGATAATATCCTAATTGCGATACTGGTGATTTTTAGTGAATTTATTGATGTAACAACTAGTCACATTTCTGGACTAAAATAATTCAGTTAAACCGTGCTATTGTAGTAGTGCAAAATTACCGTGAGTGTTAAGCGATTTCGAACGTGCAAAATCAAATACTCACTCGTGAGATGGATTCGCGTCAACCGAAAAGCTTGGCACGATTGGCCAAAAATATGTGGAAATTCAGAGATTCGCTAGGAGAGATGGTAAGTTTGCATATGTTATATGCCAACATTTAACTATTTCAACAACTACTATTTAGGGTTCAATGTCATCGTTCATTTCACCGTTGCAAATTAATAGAGTTAATTGTGATAAAATAAACGAATTTATTTAAAAAAAAATCAATCTGAGAGCTGCTAGGCTAGGAACAATATATATTTTTTTATTCTAATAAAGAATAATGCTGAATTTTAATAAAAAATAGTTATTTATTTATTAACGAGCCTCCACCTAATACTGTAATAGAAGAAGGATTAACAACTGCAAAACAAAAATTGTATTAGCATCGTGCCTTAAAGCAATTTGTTTGTCCCGTAGTGTAATGTAAAGTTTTTAAAAGAATGAATTTGAATTTTTTGAACAATTTGATAAAATCGAAGAATTATCAAATTATCAGATATTATAGTGTTCAAAATTTTCAAAAAAAATTTTCAAAAAAGTCGATAGCGCATAGTCTAATGATCATTTTTGACCACAAAATGAATTTTTTTCTGGCCCGCCTTCCCAAAATGTAATCAATTCTTCATTCACTCAATACCAGTAAAATGTTTTTTGAATCATTCCAATCGGTCGCTCTGTTCTCTCAAAAACTAAAATGCCATTTTTGGCACTTTATCCCATATCTTCTAAACAGCTGGACTTGCCTTTGCCAAAAACTAATCAGCGTCTCCCCATCAATAGAAATCGAATGCTTTTTAAACCATTTGAATCGGTTGATCCGAAGTTGACGTCAAAATTTGTATTCGTACATACATACATACACACACACATACATACATCCATTTTTTTCTAACAAGGTATGCCAAAATGTTCACAAATGTTCGAAACAGAACTCTCAGCATTTGAAGGATTTTGAGAAAACCATATTATTTTTCTTCAACTATCTATATTAATATGTGCTGGGCTGTAATATTTTTGTCTTAAACTTAAAGGAATAACTTTCACACATAGAATATAAACCAATAGACCAAAACCAACATCATATTTGACATATTGTAAAAAACAAACAAATAGAACGGATGCTATTATTTTGTATACCAAAATATTCCAATTATCAATGAACAATTTTGTTCATAACAATTAGATCCAATTTGACGGTATGGTGAGCGACAGCAATTCATATTCAGTGAGCTTTTTGGCCAGGTTTAAGTATATTTTTTAAAATTTAAATATGACTAATTTTTACAACTATTATAATAAAAAATATTATAAATAATAATTTTTTTTTGTATAATTAAATTTTTGTCGACGCACGCCACTGCTTTCGCCGTTTTATAAAAAAATCCTAAATTACATAATAAAAATAGTTTTTATCTGAAATAATAGGCGTGAACAGAATGCTTGTGGAACAAGCTGGATATTAGATTAGATTATTACATCATCGTTAATATATTCAAAATTCAATAAAAAATCTTTATTAGTAATACAACTGGTTAAACTATTATCTTTATAATTTAAGTTTAATAATCAATATTAACCTTTAAATTTTATTATTAGCAAGAAGTAATGGCACATGAGAAATTAATATTCATGACTGTTGAAATACTTTCGAATAAATAATCAACCTCTCGCATGGGCATTACGCATAGTTTAATAATATAAATTAATAGAATTCAATAAAATTCATGTGGGATTTTGTTACGAAATGATTAAAAATCAATATTGCACCACAAGGTGCATGTATACCTATATACATATTCATGTGCAAAAACATAGGGTAGAGCGGGGCTTAAAAGTATACGGGTAAAAAGATCCACACCGATATCTCAAAAACAAGTACGGTTGAGAATTTTTAACAACAATATTTTAAAGTAGAGATTGAATAATGTAGTTATTTCGCAAAATCTCTTTAACTTTTAAAATAAGACATTGTACCTGTTTGCCTCTTGGCCGTCCCTGGGGTAAAAAACACTGGATAACATTTTGTTTAAAAACACTCAAAAAACACATTTTTAAAAAGATGGACTGTCTGGGAGTTTTACTGAACTTTTTCTGGTAGTTAGATTTGTTCGGTGTGTGCTAATTTTAATGATATAGGTAGATAGGTAGATATAGGTGGATATAGGTAGATATATGATAGGCTCGGTTTTAACAATATAATTGCTCATAGTCAAATTGAACCTTTGGGCCCCGCTTTACCTTACATATAAGTTTATGTATACCCATATGAATATATTTATATATAAGTGTATGTATGTAATTGTTTTCTAAACAGCACATCCAAATAAAGAACAAAAAGCTTTTTAAGGATAGTATTTATTTGTGACGTTTCGAAACAAGTTACGTTCCATAATCTAACTTTCTTTTAAAAACAAAGTACATAGTAGTTAGTATAATAAGCAATATGACAAGTCATTGAAAAAAATGTAGAGAAATGGATTATAAAACTTTAATAACAATATTTTGTTTTATATTATCAAAATTGAGAAACAAAAGTGTTTTATTTGAGATCTATAAACGCACCCCTAATTTTAAACCCACTACTTCCAAAAAAAATTATTTTTTATTTGGTTTTACTGTTCAGAAAACAAACAAATTAAGAGTAGAAAAAAGTGAAAATTTAATGCTTAAAATAATAATTCTTATACTATCAGTGCTCGGTCTATAAATATGACCGTTATATGAATAGCGCCACTTTTTTGCATCGATTTCATTATTACTAACAAGTTGTATTTATTATAGCCAATTTTATTTTGCTCGTTGAAATTAATGTTTATCATGAGTAACAATTATAAAACTAACTAGTGGTGTATGGCATTGTGTCTTAAGGCAAATTACTGGAACTTCCCGCACCGTTGCGAAATGTTCGATGAATATTAAATATTTTCAAATAGATTATTATGAATATTGTAACATTGTCTAATATTTGTAGGAATTATATAAACTGAATTGCAAAGTTAAAATTATTTGTTTAAAGTATATTAGTACTTTAGTCAGGTAGTTCAAAGTATATTAGAACTTTTAGTCAGAAATTCAGAATCTGAATTAGTTTCGAAATATAAAATTTTTTTTTGAAAAAAAAAATGGGAAAATAAATTGGAACAATTCTTTTTTCCAAAAGCAATTATTTTGTTAAAACAAGCAGAAAGTTCTTTGAATCATTTAAATCGGATGCTTTGTTCTCTCAAAAACTGGCATTTTTTGCACATTCAGCACTGTATCTTTGAAATGGCTAGACCTACCTTTGCCAAAAACTAATCACTTCTTCTCTCAATCATTACAAATTAAATGTTTTTTAGATCATTCAAATCGGATACTCCGTTCTCTCAAAAACTCGATTTGTACTTTCTGCTCTATTTGCTCCGCATCTCCGTAACGGCTGGACCTGCCTTTGCTAAAAACTAATCAGCCCATCTCCCTATCAATTGGAATTGAATGTTTTTCGAGCCATTCAAATCGGTTGATCCGTGCGCCAGAAAACGTGGACGAAAAAATGCGGACATACAAAACACACACATCCATTTTTTCTGAGGCTTGCCAAAATGTTCAGAAACCTTCAAAACGTGAAGATATGCAAAAATTTTCATTTTCAATTTTTGGCCTATTACTACAACTATCCTACGGGAAGTTAAAAATAACAATTTGGACAAAAATATAAGATAAAAAATTAGCATATCTCTTTTTGATTTAGAATTACAAGAATCAAATCATTCATCTAGAATAATAATCGTTTAAAGTTTCTTTTAAATCCATCGATACTTTATTTTTGAAGTAGACATTCTCGATTTTTACAGCATGAGAATTGAATGCAAAATATGGTTGGAAACCCATGTGAGATTTTAAATCTAGATTCCCCCTCTTCGGAAATCTTTAGACTTGGTTTGCTTAGAATGAATTCTTCTCATTCCAGTTTGGTTTTTTGTATTTGTAGTACCCGTCATGTGTATAATATTTACGAAAAGTTGTCTCTATACTCATTCTTTTTTTTTATTATTTTCATATAAATTACAATCTGTCTCCAAGAGACATTCAGTAATTAGATTGTTGGTAGTAAAAAATGGATGTTTAAAAGGATACCCAGTAGTAAACCTTTTAGTTATGATATGATATACTCATTCTTGAATTTCAAATAATTTTGTATAATATTTGTAATAAGCTTTCAGATAATATTTTTTTTTAGTTTACCACATAATTTTAAACTGCCTTTAGTAAATAAATGACAATGAGTGGAAGTTGCCAGCATTACTTTTACTTTAAATAAACTAATATAATTGAATAAGAGTAAAATTAAATTAAAAATAAAGTAGAAGTGCATGGCATCGTTCCCTAAGGCAAATTGCTGTAACTACCCGTACCGTAATTTAAATTTTTTAAGAACTTTAAAATTTGTTTAATATTTTGGAGTATACTGTTTTTTTGAGAATTTTGAAGTTTTTGAAAAAAATCGACTTTTTTGTACAAATTAAAATGATAGACCATTATATTGTATGAAGTGGTATGAAGCGGAATAAACTCTAAAAATTATTTGAAAATTGTAGAGAGATAATCTTCCAGATCTTAATATTGGCTAGGACACGTATTGAATTAATAACTTAGGACTCCAGCTGAACCCAATGATAAAATATATAAAATCTAAATATCCTTTATATTACTCTGATATGCGACTGTAATCGCATCATATCAGACAAAAATAATGAAAAAAGTAACATGCTTCGAATATGTGAAAAATATTATATTTTTATAGGCAATTACTTGATTAACGTGTTTATAGATTTATAAATTACATGTAACTATAATATTAATTTTGAATGTTATTTGGAATTACCAAATTTTATCACAAAATGCAATTTAGATAATTAAAGATGCAACAAAACAATTAGATAAATCCAGAATTGCAGAAAAATACATCTTGCAATAACCTCAGGTGACGTCAACTAATTTGATAGTCAAGTGATAAAAAATAAATTATAGTCTTAATCATGAAACCTTGTACATAAGCACATGAACTATAAAAAAAACATTCGAGATTTGATTCTGATTGATCTATTTGCATTTAAACATATTTACGAGTATAATATGGATTCACTCTAGCTTAGAACATTTAACAAATATGATGATTACCAAGAGTTAATTGTATAACACTATATCAATGTTAAAAAATCAACTTAATAATAATTATAATAATATTAATAATATCAATAGTAATTTTCTATTCAATCAATAAATAAGGATATTTTCTGATTAATAATACTATAGGATATTCTATTAATAAAAATAAGATAAAAATGTAGTTTTCATCAAGAATCTAAGTTGAGTTCTAATTAGATCAAGTAGCGATTTTGTTTCCAACCTTTTGTAGTAGTTTTCTCTTACTAAATTAAAAATATTTAATTTTACTATTTATAATGAAGTATGATTCAATCGCTTAGCTTATGATGTGCAAATATTGTATTAACTGTTTCTTATTATAAAATGGAACCACTGCAATGAATAATATAAACATCTAGTATTTGTGTTCCTCTAGTATTATCCAGAGTATTCCACAATCATTTTGTACTATGAACGATGAAGATTATATGAACTTTAACATGATAAGAACAAAGCAAACAAAATATTATGTTAAAGACAATAGAATAGTAGGCCTGGAAATAAACACAAATATCGATAGTTGTTAATAGTATTCCCCAGATCATTTGTCTAATAATGATTTCAAAGTTTCACTTTATGCTTGCAAGTTGATCTTTATATTTGTCCTGCCTGATGTCAGTGGCGTTTTTCCCAAAATCGACTTTTTTACCACTATGCATATACTGCATATGTAAATGTGGGCAGAAATTTGATAGAAAGCACAGTTTTGCAGAAAGAAACATGGAATATGACATCAAATCAATTAGTAGTTATTTAGCAATATATATGTGACAAAACGCAACATATAGGTGTATAGCAATATATGACTATGGGAAATTATATGGTGAAAACCAAACCAATTGTCTATATCACAACAAATAACACATAACTACTATCTATGTTCAGTAAAACTATCAGCTAATTCGTCATTGTAGAAATGCGTTTTTACCGATTTTCAAAAATTTGTCAACTGGTTCTTTTATCCCACAGACTGGGTAAAATTGGACGACCAAGGGGCAAAGGGGGTTAATGTCTTATTTTAATTTTTAAGGGATTTCATGAAATAATAGCTATATTATTCAATCAATGCAAAATATAAATTACACATGTTACATTTTTTACAGAGATAATACTTATATGTATATAACCTTGATGTGGTATTTCTTCGGAAATAATGATCAGCATAGTTGGAATAAATATTAATTTATCTGGTATTTGTAAAATTGCTTTTTGTAACTTAATTTACTTTTTTATCTATTATTTAGGGTAAAGGTTTTTTTGGTACTTTTTACTCCACCTTTGGAGACATTTAATAAATAAAAAAAATGAATCTAAAATAAAAATAACAATACACCTTATAAAACATTTAAACAGGATAGACTTAAGAATTATAATGAGGTCTCGTTAACTAAACAACAGTGCTTAAAACCCCAAAAAAACTAACAACAAAGAAAATATTTTTGTTATGAATTTTCAAACATTGCCGTTTATCTCCCGATAGCGACGTCATAAGAATCAAGGTGATGGCTGGTTATACATCTTTTTCCCTCTACTTTCAAATATTGTTAAAAAAGTTTTAACTTCACTTGTTTTTGAGATATCTGTAGTAGACTTTTTTACCCGCGGACCATTAAGCCCCGCTCTACCCTACATTTAATGTATAATGTGATAAAACTAAATTTGTTGAATCGGTTCTCACGATTTTATTTATCTGTGCTAAATCTAATTCGCTAATTTCATATTTTCTTATTCGATTTGAATAATTTAAATACAATTTGGTATAATTCGATAAGAACTAGCGTTGATTAATTTAAAGTTGAACAAAAATATTCAAAACTCGAAGTCTACTGTAAAAATTCAAAAACAATTAAAATTATAGAGAATTATTCTGATTAGATTTAATCAAGATTGTCCGAACTGGTAAATTGTAATTGAGTGTTAAAAAGGACACAGATATTGGCAGTTCTTCCAATTTGCCTTCAGGCAAAATTTCACAAGCGCCAAGTCATTTTTATTATTCACAAAAGTAAATTATAACAAAAAAAAAATTATTATTCGCAAAAAACGGATGACCTTATTATGAGACTCACCCACACGTGTTATTATATTCAACCAGATTCACAGAATTCTAAGTAAAACTGAAAATAAAAAATCGATTTTTCAGCAAAATTGTTTACGCCCAATTACATATTTTTTGAACTGCTCATTAAGCATAAATATGTTTTTTTTCAGTAACTATACGAATAATAAGATATAAAACTGGAATATTCTACTTATGTCTGATTACATATTTCTTAGATTTGGTGTCATCTATATTTCAGCTACTTGCAATGATGACAAATAAAAACACATTCCTACATACGTGAAATTCGTCTGATATGTGCTCAATCATTGATTTGCCAAAATATATCGAACAACATAGTTAATAAACAAATTCTAGTTCGAATCCATATAACGAACCCAAAGCGCGTGTCACTAGGGTCACAGGCTATCGACGGACTCTCTCACACTACATCTATACGTGATCGCGTAGCTAGACACCAGCAGATGCAAACATTAATCACCATCGGGCATTTCTGAGAGACAAACGAAAAAATTAAAAAGATTTTTGAAAAATATGATTTGTGTCCTGATTTTATAAAAACTCTGCATTTTTTTCGTGGTCTTTCAAGTCCATCGTAGTAGAAAACAGACACCCTGCGAAATTGAGACAATTTTTGAAAAATATGACTTTATGTTTCCTTATTCTATTCTCTTATTTTCTTTAGCAGAAAATTTAGACGTTTTTAGAAAAACACCATATTTTTTGCATGTTTTTCTAATCCGTCTTAGTAAAAAGCAGCCCCTCAGCGATTTGCAAAAATTTAGACGGTTTTTCAAAAATTCCTTATTCTAATCTCTCTTTTCTATTTTTTGCGTTTTTTCTAATCGCTCGTAGAAGAAAGCAGCTCCTCAGCGATTTGCAATTCTGACGTTTTTGAAAAGTTCCTTATTATTTTTTAACTCTTCTTTTTTGAGTTTTTTCTAAACCGTCGCAGTAGAAATCCTGACATTTTTTGAAAAATTTCTTATTCTTTCATAACTCTTGTTTTTTTGTCGTTTTTATCAATTCGTCATAGTAGAAAGCGGACCGTCAGTAATTTGCAAAAATTCAGATGATTTTTGAGAAATTCATATTTATTTTTTTAACTCTTCTTTTTTCGCTTTTTTTCTAGTCAGTCATAGTAAAATACAACTCCTCAGCGATTCGCAAAAAATCAGATGTTTTTCGAAAAATTTCTTGCTCTTTTATGACTCTTGTTTTTTGTCGTTTTTACCAATTCGTCGCAGTAGAAAGTAGACCATCAGTAATTTGCAAAAATTTAGAAGTTTTTTAAAAAATTCCTTTTTATTTATTTTTTTTTTCTAATCCATCATGGTCGAATACAGCCCCTCAGCGATTTGCACAAAATCAGACAGTTCTTGAAAAATTCCTTTTTTTCTTAACTCTTCTTATTTTCACACTTTTTCTAATCCCTCACAGAAAACGGCATCTAAGCAATTTCCAAATACCGAGAAGTTTTCTTAAAAATATGAAATTATATTTCTTATTCATTTTTAGCCCTTCAAATTTTTTCGGGTTTTTTCAAATCCATCGTAGTAGAAAACAGTCCTCTCCCCTGTGGTTTGCAAAAATTGGGACAATTTTAGAAAAATATGAAGTTATGTGTTCTTATTACTTTCTAGCTCTTCTTTCTCTAATACACTTCGCTGCGATTTTCAAAAATTGAGGCCATTTTTGAAAAATTTGAAATTACGCTTCCTTATTGTGTTTTAACTATTTGTATTTTTCTCGCGTTTGTCGAAGCTATCGTACAAAATAGCCTCTATGCAAAAAAAATCAATCCGGTTTTTAATAAATTATTCCCTTGCAAAACTAACTCATTTATAGGACGATTCTGTCGTAAAATAGACCAATGTTATGACAAGACTGTGTTACGTAGCGTTTTTCATATAAAGTGGTACTAAAAACTGTCAAAATGCTATGTAATTGCTGTACAGTCAGGTTTTTTTATATAGAAAATCTAACCTAGAAAACGCACATACATCAAAAAAGAATCGTATCATAAGTGCATCCTTAAGATGTGGCATAATAACATATGAGGAAAGTTGCATTTTATGTGTAAAACGCCTGACTGCACAGCAAATACATAGCATTTTGACAGTTTTAGCAGCTTTATATGAAAAACAAAAAAAATCGAGTTAAAATTTGCTATAACTTCTAGTTTTACCATAAGTTTATATAAGATTTTCATCATTTGCGTTCATGATTGTTCGATTGATCTTACTAGATCAATATCACAGTAATATTTGCATAAATCTAAGCGTCAATATTTTTCCTTCTACTGAAAATATATCACGATACATGCATATAAATAAATCCTTATAGACATCCTTCAAAGTGATTGAATCAGATTTGCAACACGCAACATAAAGATATTTTATTATCAAAATTATATTCCGATTGTAAAACCATATATATATACCGTATTTAAATATAGTAGACCAAATTAAAATGGTAATGAAAAATAAGTAAAACATAAATCATATAATATATGTAATAAGTGCAATGAAAATATTAGAAAAATTAAAAAAATATATAATTATTAAATAATTAACCCAAACAAATTCGTTATTATATATTCTAGTCATTTCATCAAAAATAATTTATGTTATGCAAAATTAGACAAAATTAAAAAATAGCATTCATTGTACCAAGATTAAAGATTAATGTTGCATAATTTGATTAGGTGCAAATTATGTGGAAAAATTATTTGAAATTTAAAAAATTGTTGTGATTTCCTCAATTCTCAAAATTAATAACTATTGATAAATTAATTATGCATGAATTAATTTAAAAAAAAAATTATATATATCAAAAATTAAAATTTGGGTATAATATAAAAATTACACAATTTGAAATTTACTTCGAAATTACCCGAAAATGACAAATTTTAAAGAGATTGATTAAACGAGTTTGAAAGTTAGAACTATTGTGTTTTATATATATATATATATATATATATATATATATATATATATATATTATTTTAATAACAATTGTAAAACGAATAATAAAATATAACGAATAATAAAATATAACATGAAAATATGTACAATTTTTTCGTTTAAATATTCGTAAATTAAATTCAAATTATATTACAATAATATAATGACTGGTATCGCCCCCAATGGTGACACTACCCATCGATCATTCGGAGCCAAGGATAATTACGCATTATCAGGAAAAAAAGTATGTCCCAAAAAATTGACATAAATACGATCGACGATTCTGCCATGGAGGCAGTATTAGACACGGGAGGATAGTTGCTCTGTTCGTTTAGAATATTTCCAGCAAATAGCGTAGTGCCACTAGGCCTCAAACCTGGACAAACTAGATAACATGTGAGTGAATAATATCAGTGATTCATTATGAATAAATGTATTTGTTTATTAATTAAATGCACCGCGCGGTCTACTATTTTCAATAAATCATTCAGGGCATTATCTTATTTATGATGTCTTTTGAGTCAGCATGTACAGATTTTCATATTAAATCGTTGTATTTCTGTGACTTAATTTAATTAGATTTTTGGTCCATAATTTGGTGAAAAAAATCAGGATCTAGGATCAGGATCTAAGTTGTTTATATATAACAGTGATATTTAACACTTCTTGCATTCGGTTAATAATGTTTTATTTTCATTTTGATTTGAATGTACTCTAATTGTAAGTAGTAAAATATAAAGATATATTTCTTTTCCAAATTTTCGTAATATTTTATATTAATTTTTTTTGCGTTCAACTGATTTCATAAAGATTCGTATACATTTCTGTTGTATTTTGAAAACAGGTGTGATTTAATTTGTGTTATTTAATTCTATGCATTTATGAAGGTAACAAAACAGTTAGAATTAACACAAATTTATTTATTGAAGTGCTTATATATAGTGTGTATTAATATCCTATATTATCAATTTCATTTCCTTTTTTTTTTTTTTTGCAACTCTAATTTTGTATCCCAAGCAAAAACAAGACATTTCCAAGCACGTTGGGAAAAGCTAATTTGAAAAATTAATCGATTTGATATTAGTGTTTTTATAAATATTAAGCGTACTTTTAGTTTGAGCAAATCCAAGTTACTATTACGAAAAACTATTTGTATATTAAATATAAAATTTCAATTTATATATATTTATGGACTTTATTGCATGACATTGTCGATGAATTAACTAAAGTATGAAATCGTGGAGCTTTGTGTCAAGTGCAACAAAAGAACTGTGTGAATGAACCTGACCAGGCTAAAAAAAAATCGAAAGCTCAAATTCGAACTTGAATTTGACTCGTAGCAAACTGCTCAATTCGAACCAAAACTGGTTTGAATCCGGTTGATGGCAAACCGATCCGGTTTAATAAAGTCGACGTCACTAATAAATTTATTTATTTATTTATTTGTCTATTCTATGATATCTTATTATTAGAAAGTTGAGAATAAATTATTTTGATTTTGTGCACTGCAATTGAAAACATCCGCTTTTTTAATTTACGCTTTACATGGATAACGACGACATCAAAAATCTTCAAAGACAAAAATTCTTGTCTTTGAGATCATAACTTTATGTGTTAATAAGTAATAAAACTTGCCAATCTAATATAACAAAATAATGGAGCACGTAAAAATATCAATTTTTTACTTTATTTTATACATGTTCTTCAAAAGATTTCTGGCAAAAATGCATTTGATTTGAAAAATCAATTTTCTGTTTATAAATAATTTTATGTTTCCGAGATATGGGATGTCCCCATCTTCAGTATGTGTTAAAACAAACTTTCTTTATTCATTTATGCACTTAAAAAAAAAAACTTCACATCGTTGAAAACTTCTTTAAAAATTGAAAGAATTCACTTATCAAGTTCAAAAATTAAAATGTAAAAAATAATTAAAAACTCACTATAAAGTAACTCATGCATTCATAAAAAAAACAGTAAATGTATAATTTAATTTTTGTCTTACAATTAGTGTGTTTGAATAGATTTAGTACATTCAATTAGAGTTTATTTATTTTTATTTTATTTTCAATTAGTTTACAGGTAAAAAGTGAAATAAATGTATATTCTTTTTGGTTTGATTTAACAGTTCTTGAAGACGGAGACACCATATATCTCAAGAACGAAAAAACTGAACAATCTTTTTATTTTGATCAATTTTTTTGAATTATATTGGCAAGTTTCATTACTAATTAAAATATAAAGTAATGAATTTTGATGAACAAAACATAATTAAACCCTTTGTTATCTAGGGGAAATATTATTTAAAAATATACATGTGTATAAATTCAGGTCAATTAAAAACTTAATTAGTTCAGAAATTTATATATATATATGTATATATATATATATATATATATATATATATATATATGTGTGTATTTTAACCTTTAATTCTATATTTATCTACATGCGTCATGAAAATTGCAATAATGAAAAATGATGCAAAATGATTAAGTAATATATGTGCTCTCAATTTAGATTTTTAATTCCATGCATAGATACTTCAGTATGTGCAAAATCATCAGGTCAAAAATGCATTAAACATCAACAAAAATTTAAAAAACGTCCTCTTAGCTGTTGCTAGCTCAGCTTTGACCATGAGTAATATAGATAACAACGGATCAATGTTTCAATATAAACAGCAAAACCATTGACATTCTCTCTAAATCTCGAGAAAAACAACAAAGTATATTGTATTTCTTTTAATTAATAGTAAAATCAAGTATCAATGTATTAGTGTCGTACAAACTGTCTCAGCAAAAATATTAGAATTAACAAAACAAAAAATCGATACATTTTTCTTGACCTAACGTTTAAGTCTCCTTGAACTATTCACAGTAACAAGTGTGGCGAGTTCATACGTAATATGTACATATGTGCGTACATGACGACAATATTTTGCCCAAAGCACAAAAATAGATTAAATGATTACTTAAAAATTGTTCTACATGCAACCAGTTTGTCGGAAATGATGTTTCAATTCATTATAAAGATCATTATAAAAAATAACGTAGCTGCTGGATATCGAAGGTATATCAATTAACAAAAAGTAACATATTTATCAATTGGAATCTAAATACATGGATAAAATCAAAACAAAAAGTACATTGAATTTTTCTATTAGAAATTCATTTAATTAACTTATTAGATATCTTATGGTGAAAATGAATTCTTTAATAATATAAAAATAAAATTTATGATTTCTAAGTATTATTAAATTAAATTTTAAACAAGATTTTGAATATATTTCCTTTAAAATAGAGTATTTACGTAAGCTTCATTAAAACATCTAATTATTTTAAATTAAATACTAGTTACAGTTTGCTTTGAAGACACCAAATTCAATTCAAATTTGTTCATTAACGGTTCTGTGCAAATAATTTTTAATTAAAAAAAAATCTCATTAAGCTTTTGAGCTTGAAATTATAGGATGATTGCTGCTTCAATGAATTTTCACTAATAACATTGACGTTATAATAAAATTCTTCTGGAAAAAAATATTAATATTTTAGGAAAGTAATGCGGACATACCTTAAAGTTCTGATATTTCATATTTAAAGAGTAAAATTATCTGTTTTTTGTTTTTAATTCTGAAAAATAGTGTATGTAATGTCTAAAAGATTGTAATGCAATAGTTAGAAATCTAGTAGTTTCACCAGAAATGGATTTTTATGACGACCTAGGGCACTGACAAAAAATGCCATACACTATCACTGAAATTTGGCCCTATTATTAATCAATGAAGTTTGTTTTCAGAAAGGCATGAATAATTTTAAAATATTTTTAATTTTTCAGAAAAACTACATATATTTATTAATTCCGGAAGATACAAGAATCAATTATCTTTTTAATTCTTTATGAAAATAAATTATTTAATCTATTTTAATAGGTTTCACTCAAATTTTCAAAATGATAATAGACAAAGTTATAATGTTATACATATTGCATAAATTATATTTCTTGAAACAAAAAATGTTATTAAGAAAAATTAATTTGTATAGAATTTTTTCTCGCTTTTCAAATTTTGCCACCCTAGAAAATTTGCCGCCCTGGGCACTAGCGACGACAGCCCTTACTGAATTGTTAAAAATTAATCTATTCAGGATCGCCCTTACTGAATTGTTAAAAATTAATCTATTCAGGATCGCAATCATTTAGTATTTTTCTTTAAACAAAATTATGAAACGATTTGATATAAATCTTTTGTAAAGAAGAAAAAGTTATAAAAAAACAATACTTATCGTTCTTCATTTAAAAAAAGCGCATACAGCATTAAAAATAAGAAGCTATTATTTTTTAGACATTTTCATTTGCGCCTAATATTCTTTGTAATTTGGTTAAAAAAATAATACTCGACGGTTAAAAAAATAACGATTAAAAGTATTTACTCAGACTCTTATGGGCCCCAGATTTTTAGAAGAAAAATAAATATGTAGGCCATGAGAACAACTATTCAAAAAAATATATTGCTCTTTTTTTGCAAATCGTGAACTCCTCGTAACTCTTTATATTTTTTGAATTTACAGGATATTGAATCTCATTGTACGTCATTTGGCTTTCGGAATTCAATAAAGAAAAGCGTTTCTATTTCATTCACTAAAGCCAACATTAAAATCCACCATTGGGTTTCGTCCACTTTAAATAAATGAAATTGTTGTTCTTTGGTTATTGTCCAATTTTTGGTACCATATTTTATACAAAGATTTAGCGGTCACAATTTGGTTAACTGATGGCAAAACAATTTCTACATAAATCACTATTGTTTGAATTAAAGAACTGAAGAAGACTCTTGTTCTTCTCTGTTTGTCCCATCTCTATGTCGTTTATGGCTGAGATAAAACGCGAAAATAATATTTGTAATAATATTAAGCAATACCGGCCGAAAATGTGTACAGAGAATTTCACAGCGACTTCATATAACAATATTTATAAAGCAAATTTGTTAATAATAAATCAAATTTTGATTTCAGGATGCAACATCTCATGTAACACCAGAAGATGAGGAAAGTCTGTTTGAAGGTAAAATCGCAGATTATCCGAAGATCGTGCGAAATGTAGATGCAGAGCGCAGAAGATCATCAGCCACCTATCAGGCAATCAAAGTGTTAAATTCTCAAATTCTCGACTCGTCAGAGGAGGACTATTCCAGTTTCGACGAGGACCTCGGTTCTGACGACGACGAGGAAATAGCTGTTGCTCGATTGATATTCCAAGGGCAACGTGAAGTCAGTATTGACAGCAAGAGAAAATTGCGAATCGAGATGGAACTGCAGAGGATGAAGGAAGAGAATTTGCGATCAAGCGTGCCGTATCTGGCGTCCTTAAAAGACGGCGACAAAAAAGACAAAGTTAATGATGTTGTCATTGATGTGTATCAGCCTACAACTACTCCGATACGCATTGCAACCCAGGTAATAATTACACACTTCTCACACATCGTACATTTTTTTTCGAAAATACCATAGTCGGTAAAGAAAAATATACCATTTGAAAGTTTATGAATTTACTAATATATCACAACAATATTTAACTAACAACAACAACATATATTGATTTGATTAAATACATGCAGAGTAAGAACTGATCTTTAAGATCTCTGAAAAATTTATCTTGGCATATAAACTTTTTCACATGATTTAAAGTAAGGTGACCATATTTTTTCAAATCAAAACCGGGACGTGAAAGGAGAAGAGGGGGTGAATACTGAAAAATTTAATATGATTTTAAAACAACAAATACTATTTAACCCTCCGTCGGTCGGATATTTATTCACCTTCGAACGGTCGGAGTGGTCTGGCTGGACCACCATTCATTTTACATGCATTTATATGGGGTAAATGAGTTTTTGGTGTCTTATATGTTAACGATTATTAGTAGTAAATATTTATAGTTTTGATTTTTTTCTTTTTTTTACCGTCTTTTGCATGTGTTGAGCTTGTTTATAATAAAAAAATTATATATTATATTATACAATATAAAAAAAATCAAAGAATATAAAAAAATCGTTGCTTATTTTTATTATTTTTATTTTTCTGTTTTATATCAATGAAAAACAATATTTATTCTTTTTCGGCTCCTTCGAAATGAATGTGAAATTCAAATGAAAACAAAATGAGGTGCGTCGCCTTTGAAATGAACTGTAAAACTCAAGTTGAAAATATAATTTCACTACAGGTTTGCGAAAAAAGTTTTCGTATGCAGTACGGGTAGAAAAATTGTTGATAATGTGCGCATTACTCATTCGATTTTCAATATTTGCGATGACCAATAAGTTTGGTAGGTTTTCAAGGAACTCTCGTCGTGAAAATACTAACATTCATGTTACAACACATAGCAAATAATATATAAAATGAAGTTTGAATAGCAAATACTAGAAAAAAGACAAAATACTGGTTTACATGTATCAAAAAGCGTATATTTCATACAAAATGTATGGGTGGTCTAGACAGACCACTCCGACCGTTTGGAGTATAAAAAAGTTAATATCTTTATAATTATACTTTTGTACATTTTTTTGGCCTGATTTTTTCATTGATCGACAGCTAATGAAATTTTAGGAAAAGTCAAGAAATTTCAAGTCGATAGGATTACTATAAGTATTTTTATTTATTAATTGAAGTCGAAAAAAGTCTGGCCAGACCACGCCGACCGACAAGGGTTAAGAATGCATGAATAACTATTTAAATCAGAATTACTAACTAAAAACCACATTATTTGATTAAATGTTGTATTTTATACATGTAATTTTGGATCTATATGTTTATTCAGATTTCAAACGTATTATAAAATTTTGTTCAATTTTCTTCATAATTATTTAAAAATAATTAGCACTTAGGTATTCCAGGCAGTCAAGAAGTAATTTTTATAATTTTTGTTAATTTTCGTAAAATTTCAAAAAGTTCAAAGTTATGAATGTGAGAGCATACTTTAACCCTTTAATGGAAATGCTTTTTTATCGAATCACAAAAGCCAAGAACAAATAATTAATGATGTAAAATTATTCAATATCCTTCAAATTAAAAAACTATAAAGAGTTCCAAAGAGTTTACAATTTGCAATAAAATGTGCAATATATTTTTTCGAATAGTTGTTCCCATCGTCCACATATTTATTTTTTTCTAAAAATCTTGGGCACATAGGAGTCTCAGCAAATATTTTTAATTGTTAAGTTTTAACCTTCGGGTATTATTTTTTGAACCAAATTACAAAGAATATTAGACGCAAATGAAAATGCATAAAAATAATAGCTCCTTGTTTTTAATGCTGTATACGCATTTTTTTTAATGAAAAACGATAAGTATTGGATTTTTTTTACAACTTTTTCTTTCTTCTTTACAAAAGATTTATATCGAATCGTTCTATAATTTTGTTTGAAGAAAAATACTGAATGATTACGATCCTGAATAGATTGATTTTTAACAATTCAGTTTTAACACTAATAATGCGACTTGTCTACATATATTTTCCATAAAAAATCGACCAATACTATAATTACTTTAAACCACAATTCTTCTTGTATCTTGTATTCATAAGTATGTATATGTTATTAATTATTATTAATACCCTTTGGATACAATTTTCTATCATCATAATAATAGATTGACCAATTAATTTATATAATAAATTCATTGAAAATAAAATAAATGAAAAACATTATCTATCAACAGGTTCTTGCAGCATTGGCAGTATCCCTGGGATCCTTGGTGGTAGGATTTTCATCTGGGTACACTTCACCAGCTTTAGTTACGATGACAAGTGAAAACAACACATTTGGTGTCACATCGCAACAGGTAATTAATTGATCAAATTAAATAAAATTGATTAAATAAATTAATTGATTAAATTAATAAAAATTAATATCGAATATCAAGAAGAAAATGTTTTAAATTGAAAATTTAATGCAACAACCTTGAAGATCGTTATATTTGTTATCAATATTGTACGGCATTAATTTATATTATTAAATAATATAATCTTTAATAGGTACCATAATCTACAATTGAAGAAACTATTTTGCTATTTTATATCTGTTTTATTGAGATTTATAGACATAATTTAATACTTTTTTAATGAGAGTCATATATTGCGATCAGAAGATCTATAATAAACACTTACTTTTAGAAATCTGCGTTTTAGTAAAATGTTTAATATAAAAAATAACCTATCTTAACTATTTTGGGGTCAAGCAACACGAGCATAACGTAGTTTAATGATCGAAAAATTCAAGCCCAGATTTTGCGATTTGAATATTCGTACATAATTATTAATATAAACTTAATTGAATAATAACCATTTATAGAAATTCAAATTTTCGTGCAACATAAAAGAAAGGAACTAGTTTTGTCTGGATAACATTAGGATACACTTGCTGTGACCTCAAATGGTTAATGATAAGTCGTCAAATGCTTCTATAAATATATTATTTGCTGACAGGAATTGTTATGTTATTACGCTTAAATACATCCTGTCTAATAATAAAGATACACAGTAGTTACAAATAACTTGATGTTTCGAATTTACGTCAGATGACACTTGGTTTAACTCAACATGAATACAATAAATTTATTAATTTGAATATGTCATTCACTTTGACCCAATGAGTCGAAAATATGTTTTTAATTCGATTGAATTCTTTGACAGGTGTCCTGGGTAGGTGGAATAATGCCTCTAGCAGCATTGGCCGGGGGTATAATTGGAGGACCGCTCATTGAGAAATTTGGACGAAGGATGACGATACTGGCAACTGCTCCGCCTTTCGCGTTGGCATGGCTACTGATCGCATGCGCAACCGACATATGGTACGTCTTATCAGGACGGGCTCTGTCCGGACTATGTGTCGGAATCGCCACATTGTCATTACCTGTATATTTGGGAGAAACCCTGCAATCAGAAGTCCGTGGCACATTGGGCCTTTTACCCACCGCGTTGGGTAATATCGGAATCCTTGTAGTATTTTCGACGGGAATGTATTTAGACTGGCGTGCCCTGGCGTACATTGGAGCTGCTCTTCCAATACCATTCTTTTTACTAACTCTTCTGATCCCAGAAACTCCGCATTGGCAAGTTGCGCACGGTAATGAGCAAGGAGCAAGAAAATCTTTGCAATGGCTGAGAGGTGGCAACGAATTAGAAGTTGCTGCAGAACTTAAAAATATTGTGAGCACGATTGAATCGGAAAATATATCGAAAAATATAACAATACTGGATTTATTCAAGAGAAATAACCTCAAACCTCTATTAATTTCGTTAGGTTTGATGTTGTTCCAACAATTCAGTGGAATCAACGCCGTCATCTTTTACACGGTAATGATTTTTAAAGATGCTGGAAGTTCTGTAGATGAGAACCTTTGCACGATCATAGTTGGATTTGTAAATTTCGGCGCTACATTTTTGGCCACGGTATTGATAGATCGTCTTGGACGCAAGGTGTTGCTTTACATATCAGGAATTGCAATGACCATAACACTCATTACTCTCGGAGGATTCTTCTATGTGAAACACATAGGAACAGATGTATCTACGATTGGCTGGTTGCCTTTGGCCTGCTTCGTCATTTATGTAGTAGGCTTTTCACTTGGTTTTGGACCGGTGCCGTGGCTGATGATGGGCGAAATTTTACCTAGTAAAGTCAGAGGTACAGCCGCATCCGTCGCTACGTCTTTCAATTGGCTTTGCACATTTTTAGTAACGAAAACATTCACGGACATGTTAGTCGTAATGGGAACATATGGCGCATTCTGGTTATTCGGAACCGTGTGCGTAATAGCATTATTCTTTGTATTTTTCTTCGTGCCAGAGACACAAGGAAGAAGTTTAGAGGACATAGAACTGAGCATGCGCGGTCATTCTAGGAAAGTGGGTTCATTAGCCAATATGAAACCATTGCCGAATGAGTGCTGATGTACTAATAAATCATTATATTTGTGAATAATGTGCATTTAAATAATATTAATTTTAAATTTAATAAACTTTGAATGTAAAGCGCGAGAATATTATCCAAGCACTAATAAGAATTATTGAAAATATTAATATTTTCAAATTCTAAATAAATGACTGGATTAATTTTCTCTTGCATCACCGTTTTAAAAAGCTTAAGTGTGATATTCATATATACTCATTATAGAACGTCATTCCAAACATACCTCATGAAAAAAAGACTCCATGTGTTCAAATGTAGTATTAAACTTAGAAGTATATATGTATATATGAAATTTAAAAATTACAATAGTTTAATTTTATTTATCATTATTGAATTATTTTATATTATTATAGTGAAATTGATTCTTTATAAAACAAGTATAACAATTCTTAAACTCGATTCCTGTATTCAATTTAATATTTTATTCTTATCATAAAATTACTATAGCCAATCAAATATATGTATTAAATATTATGTAAAACATCATTTATATAAAATTTATATTTTTGAATATACCTAAAATATGGCAATGAAAAAAACATTCCATTAAAGTAATGAGAATTTTACACTATTCATAGAAATGTAAAAATTCATATGTACATTGAATTATATTTTTAATATAATGGGTTGTAAAGAATAATTTATGTAATAAATTTTTTACAAAAATATTATATTGTTTTCATAAAATTATATCGGAACAAATATTAAATTTATTTAACAGCAATTGACTACTGAAAAACGACTTAAATTATAAATATGATTAAATTAATTTGGCGCAACATATAAACAAAATTTAATCGACTTCTTTCTGTTTGTGCCAAACTGTATAAATGCAATAATTTAATACAAATTTATTCCCATTTTACAAAAGACTATCAAAAAAATTGCTGATAATTTATTATGTAATATATATGAAAAAAAAAATTATACACTTTTGAAGAACCAAAATTATTTACAGTCTTTCACAAAAAGTTTATGACAGAATTTATTTTAATAATTTAAATCGTTCAACACAAAACACGAAATAAAACCATAAAATATGACAAATATTACAGAGCGTTGTTATTTATTTATAGTTAAAAAAAGATAATAAAACAAATTGTGAGCTGTAATTCCCTGACTCATGAAATTAAAAAAATGGAAACCGATCCATTTAATGTTACATTTCTCTTAATTTATCCGATAATTAGTACGAAAGTACACAACAATCTGTCTGTCTATATAATTTCACAAATGTTCAATACCGTAGTATTATTGATGACCACATAAAATGTTGATTTTTATTACCAAGTAAGTCCAATTTATGATATAGAAAACTATCTAAAACTGCAATGGAAATAATAGCCGAACGTTGTTGACCAAATCATCTCTGGATATTTATTTCGGTTATGACATACTTAAAATTGGATCTGTTCATATACCTCAACAAATTCGCATATTTTTAAATACCCCCAATGGATTTATCGAAATATGAAATATATCACAATTTGGAAGAACGTTTCGGACATTAAATGCATCATATAAAATAAATAAATAATAGAACTTGTTTCTATTTAATTAGTATGTTTGGCACATACCTGTAATTAAATTTTGGGCGGCGATGAAGTTGATTCAACAAAATCACTCAATAATTGTGGGTATGAGTTTTGTTTTCCACTTTCTCGAAAGACCTGTACTTCTTTTTAATGGGTATTCATATTGTTGGCAGAAACAATTTTAGTGCTAACGAAAAAATATAAAGTATTAAAATTAATTAAATAAAATATTTTACATTAAAACACGTACTTACCTCTTTATATAAAACACAAATTAAACATTTATATACCTCTTTGTATAAAACACAAATTAAACATTCATATACCTCTTTGTATAAAACACAAATTAAACAAACATAACCTATAATAATTCCAACAACACTTATAACCTACAATGGCTACCTATGAAATAAATCATAACAATGTTCACAAACAAAAACCTTAAAGACGATTGCCAACAGAGGAGTTATAGACAAAATGTTTCCAAAAATTTAAAGGAGCGAATTTCAAATCGCAAAAGGTCTTATCCAATGACTTTAAAATAAATTATCACATCTTTTTTTTATCAAATATCACAGCAAATATTTAATTTTTTTTTTAAAGAAAAGTTTACATTTTATAATTATTTATAAAAAACAAATTAATTTAAAATGGTAGCTTATTATTTTCTATATGCGTTATGAATAAGTACCAAAATTGGAGTTTGAAAAATTTAATGAAAATATTATTTCAGCGTCAAAATTATCAAATCTTCTAGAACAATATTTTTAATTGCTTTTTTGTTAACATTTTAATGAAAAAACAAATAAGTCAAATTCACATGGCAGAACGTATTTATTAAAATATATATATATAATAAATAGTAGTCTACTCGAAGGCAGGTCCATGGTGTGAGAGCACCACAAATTACTGATTCCATTTCTCCTCTCGTTTATCATTCCCATTAAAATTGATCACTTATTTTTATTAAATTTTATGCATTTTCCTTTTCAAACTTCTGATGAAGCATGGACTTCCTGGTCTTGTGCTTTGGCTTTCAGTTCCCTGTATTTTCTCTTCTTGCGTAAGTCATCAATCATCTGCACTTTTCTTCCTAATGCTTTTAGTCCTATTTTACGTCCTTCGACGACGTCATGCAGAAGGCACTCTTGTTGCACAATGGGTCCGATCCAGTTTTCTATTCTTTTCAGTATAGTGCTCAGTTAATGGGCAATATTCGCTAAAATTAATATGGGATACTTTTTTGTAAATATATTATAATTCAGTTAAATTTTAAAAGAATATTATTTTATTTATAAATATATGGGCACACATGAATGATTTACGTGGTAAAATTCAAATAAAATAAAAATTATAAATTTAAAATTGCAAATTAATAAATATTGATAATGAATTTTTCTATCTAACATAAGTATAAAATTTATAGTCTTTTCCGGAGCGGCTTTCTTCCTTTCAGTTTCATCGACGGTTGGATCCGGCGATTATATAAAAATCGTGGCGAAGAATTATTTTCACTTCTACTTCGTTTCAAAATTGGTCGTGGGGACACTCCTGACGATTCAAAGGTCACAGATCGAGAACGCTTGAAATTTTGGAAATCTTCCTTATTTCCAGAAACCAAGCCTAAAGAAATCATAACTGATTAACATAATGACCATGTTAGATAGAAATTTGAAAATTTTCAAATTCAAATAAAAAAAAACTGTAAAAAAGATATTTAAAAGATTTGTCTTTAGTTTTCATATTAGAAAAACATTACATGATGGTCCCTCTGGCAATGATTAAATCTCCAAAAATGGCACTTTTGGTCTGATCCTCGAACTATTTCTAATCTACTTGGAATTGTAAGCTGATTTCAAATATACATTTCGTTTTTCCGTAACTCCTGTTTTTGAGTTTTGAGGAACTACACCATTAGTCATTTCGGCTATAATTTTTGCAGTTTAACAAATAACTAATAGTTTTATTTGTTGTTTGGTACAGCTCCATCTTTAAGACGTTGTATACATAAGGGTGCTCATTAATCACGTGAGGTTTTTAGGGGGAGGGGAGATTTGACAAAAAATCATGAAATATCACGTGGGGGAGGGAGGGGTATAGTAAGATATCATCTGTATTTAATTTTTAACTGATTTAAAAAAAATTGAAACATTTAAAAAAAAAATATTTTACAGTTTTATCACGTAACTAAAAATACACGTGATATTCGGTGGGGAGGGGAGGCGTGATTTTGAATATTACCATGTATCACCAAGGGGGAGAGACGGTCAAAAAATCCTTAAAAACTCGCTCACGTGATTGATGGACGCCCCCTAATCCAGATAGTGTTTGTTACATCTGTGGTGAATATGTAATACAAATATCGACAAATACTGAAAACCTATATCAAAGTGCTTAAGGACAGTGTATTTTAATCACTTTAAAATTTAATTGCGTGCTTAAGAAGAAACCTGAGTTTTAAACATACTATGTGTCAAAATTGCGTATTGTATTTACGGTAATATAATAAAAAGCTATAATTTAAATACCCCTGTCTTTAGAAAAAAACCACATAATCACCAAAACCATTCTTCTGTGAGGTACATACAATAGAATAGATTTAGGCAATAGAAGCAAATAGCCATATCTCATGACCCCAAAGGTTTTACGATCTTCTTACGATCAGCTACACGTCCATTATCCATGCTAATTATGAATAATCTAGAACATCGGCATCTTCTGTTTACCATGTAATGGATTAAAAGACCAAAGTTTAAAAGGAAGACAGTAGGAAAACTGATATATTTTATGCTCCCCAAGTTAGTGAACTCACAAAAAGTCGACGTTTTGTTAATTCTATGAATAAAGTCGAGAAGAAAACCAGGGAGTCATTTGTTGAGGTCTTAACAAAATTGATGGGAAACGGTAAAAGTGGGTAAACTAGTCAAAAGACTAAAAGTCGGTAACTTTGTTGAGTTTGTCGAATGCATTTTATCCAATTTAAAAAATTTAGGATGCAACATGAGCAGAAAAATTCGGTACCCGTACTCCCATTTAGAACGGTTTTTAGAAAATCTTGGTGATGTTAGCGAAGACCAGGGCAAGAAAATCTACCAAGATATCGGGACTATAGAAGATCGATATTAAAGAAGGTGGGACATCCACATGATGGCTGACATTTGTTAGAGTTTTCGAAAAGATCAGTCAGGCCTTGCCCACGTTACAAAATGATATAAAAACGTTTGAAAGCATAAAATAAAATTTGTGTTATATTATTGTAATTTGAGGTAAAACTAGCACATTAGTATATCTAAGAAAACTAGAGCTGTTAGCCAAGTTTTGTTACTTTTTTCGGAATCAGTGTCCTCGAATTATTTAAAAAGCATCATAATATCTCAGGTTAAAAATTTACTGTCACGCAATGTTATCAAATATTGTGTCGAGTTTTATTTTGATACCCTATACTTTCAAGCATTTAATTTGAATTACTAGTAATCAGATTGTACACAACGTTATTACACTATTTAAAAAAATTTCAAGGCGCAAATATGCGTCGATCAGCATATCTTCATTAAAGTTGTGACATTAAAGTAGTAGCTACTATTGTGATTTAATTATATGTTTTTTAAAATGCAAATGCAAAATAATAATGTAATATACTTATTTGTTCATACTCACTTTGTAAATTAATAAATGCATTCTTAACAACGCCCTTAACCGAGTTCCAGATTCCACCAGATGTATTTTCTTCTGTATTTTCACAGGAAAATATATTATCTTGCAAATCTATAATTAACATCAATAATATAATTTATAAAAAATGAATTACAACAAAATATAACTGTATTGCAATTTACCAAGTGGTGAATCTTCTGGTTGGTCTTCGTCCACAGCCGGAGGCGGTAAGTTTATAGTTGGCGTGAACCATTCTGGGACAAACAAATTATTTATGATTAATTGTAATTGAAAAGAAATTCTTTAAGTTTCAAACAAGTTTGAAACTAAAATATCGAAAATGCAATATGTAATCACTTTTACCAATTATTTGTCATGTTCAACTAATTAACTATTACCAACAAAAAAAATTTGTACTATCAATATTACCCCTAATATATACCCCTAATCATTGTAGTTTTCACTTTTCTACATAATTTATATGTAATACAGCTTTTTTGATTTTGCTTTTTATGTTATTTTGATTAAAAAAATTTTGATGATTTTATAAATTTTAATTACCTTAACTATTTAAATATTTAAATATTTATTGCAATTGATCAATTATTCAAAGGTCATATTATTTAATTTAAAGGTTGGATTTTTATTTTTTTAAATGTACACTTTCATTTGGTATGATAAAATAAATAAAGAAACTCAAGTTTCTATAAAAACATAGAAAAAGTCAAAATTGCAGTAGTTTTGGTCCAAAAAAATTGTACACCAAATATTATTCATAAAGAATTTTTTCAGTGAAGCTAATTAAAAAAACTGAAAATAAATAAAAGCTAAAAAATAAATAGTGCTAAAATGCAAAAACTTTTCACTTATTTGTAAAATTCTATGCAAACAAAGTTGCAGGTAGTGTCAATGTTCTGAAATATATTTACAAAACAATAAAAAAATAAAAAACAAAAGTGTACAGGATATAATAAAGATCAAATATTTGTGTATGTCGTATTGTGAAAAACTAAATATCAGATATTGTAGTTTATTTCATTTTTCTACGTTACTTGCAGCATTAATTTGATAAATCGTTTTTAGAAAATTATATTAAAATCATTTTTATTATATAGCGCATATTAAGTCAAATGACCCGACAATCTACATTCAAATATAATGTTCATCATATTAATTTTGTTTCGATAGACATTTCAAAAAACAAATATTTATATCAGCATACTGAAAAGGAAAAAAAACTGGATTGAACCCATTCTGCAAAAAGAGTGCCTTCTATATGACGTCGTCGAAGGCAAAATATATGGATGAAAGGATTGAGGAAGAGGAAATACATAGAACTGAAAGCCAAAGTACCAGCATGGAAGCAGAAGCAGACCAGGAAGCCTGAAGTAGAAATTTGGAATAGAAAATTCATAAAAAAGTATAAAAAGTGTTTAATGGTAATAAGAAGGTAATAGTCCAGTCATTTGGTCGTCTTGCCGGTACAGTACTCCGGGAATTCTGAAAATTGGTAATCTTATAGATTTCGAGGTGCTCTTTACGGAAATCAACTTTGCCACCTCAAATTTGAACGGCAAGTTGCCGCCATATTGAAAAAATGGGGTCAAAAAACAGCTTTTTTAAAATATCTACTTTCTGGCTCAATCTACGATAAAAGTATCTATGTACGAATTAAACTAGAGAAAATTTCCTACAATTCCTTAGAAAACCGTTTTTTTGTAAAATTGATAGTTTGAGAGTACGGCCGCCTCAAAGTCTTTGCTGCTCTCGCCGTAGTATCAAATCTGTCCATATATGACAGCACTTCGTACTTGACCACATTCTCTCTAATAATTAATATTTTCAATATTAAATTGAGCGAATAAGATCTAGAAATAAAATAATTCAAATATTTTTCTGTTTTTTTGCTGATTTTTTAACGCTTCAAGCTACTTGAAGCTATAAGGTGCTACTTAAGCTATAAATATATTTACAGCTACTTTGCCATTGAAGTGTTAAAAAATTAGCAAAAAAAAACGAAAAATATTTGAATTAGATCGCTTAAGATCTTATTCGCTTAATTTAACATTGAAAATATTAATTATTAGAGAGAATGTGGTCAAGTTCGAAGTGCTGTCATATATGGACAGATTTGATACTACGGCGAGAGCAGCAAAGACTTTGAGGCGGCCGTACTCTCAAACTATCAATTTTACAAAAAAACGGTTTTCTAAGGAATTGTATGAAATTTTCTCTAGTTTAATTCGTACATAGATACTTTTATCGTAGATTGAGCCAGAAAGGAGATATTTTAAAAAAGCTGTTTTTTGACGCCATTTTTTCAATATGGCGGCAACTTGCCGTTCAAATTTGAGGTGGCAAAGTTGATTTTCGTAAAGAGCACCTCGAAATCTATAAGATTACCAATTTTCAGAATTCCCGGAGTACTGTACCGGCAACAGCCTTTTTTGCACCAAATGACTGGACTATAATGGGAATGATAAACAAGGGAGAGAAAGTAAATCATTGTTTTGTGGTGCTCTCATATCATGATCCTGCCTTCAGACAGACGACTATTTATTATTATTATTTTTAATGGCTTTTAAGTCAAATTAGTCCATAGAACTTATAGAACTCGTAAGTAGTGATTGCTGTTCTGAACAACAAAAAAAAAGACATCAATACTGAAAGGATCTTACAAACCTTACGAATGTCAATCAAATTATACTAGTCCTCCGCAAAATTTACTGAATAGTGCAAGAAAAATGTTATATTTCTATACCAAAAGAGATAATTATCAAAAATCTTATACCAGTAATAATGAGAAATTAATTGATCATCACATAAATACCTGTTTTGTCGTGACTTTTCAAATTCACACTAGCGTCTAAAAGTTCAGGAGATTCCTTGAAATCGGCAAATTTTTTGGTCAAAGCGGTGCGAACAAGATTTCCACCGACCAGCCCAATTCCATGCGGAGTGAAGTCATTGGTCTCCGCAGCAGAGGAGGACGCCGTGCTTGGTACTATTCAATATTAAAAAAACTTGTAGAAATGTATTGAAATCCTTAATTTATCATTTAATCACATAATAACATTACGAATCAATGCATTTATCGAAAACTGATATAAATTGAATCAAAGAAATTCGCTCTTCCCACTCGCGAAATGCAGAATTAAACGTGGCTCCTCTTCAGCAAAACTAAATAAACTATATTATTTTGAATGCGTTTTTGAAAAAAATAATGCTATATACCAATTTCTTTTTTTATAACATCTCTAAACTGATTGACCCGTGTTTTTGTTGGATAACAGCTATAATATAAAGTTTTTTTTTACACCTAAATTTCACGAATAGGGCCTATTCAATGTGGGATTGCGCCAAGACTTCATTAACGGTACCACCAAGTTTAAAAATTTCTAGATACAGTAGAACTCCAATTATCCGAATTAATGGGGACCGGGACCGATTCGGATAATCAAATATTCGGATAATCAAATATTCGGAGTTTTTTTTTTAAATTGCCAATGGAGAGAAAAAAAGTTACGTTTTGATATTGCACTATTTTTTTATTGAATTAAATGAAAGAAACGTGATATTTTCACATGTTTTAAATATAAATAAAATGTACTTATGTACAAGTTTAGAAATAAAAATCATTGTTTTTTAAACATCTCCGTCAAATCAAAACAAACAATGTGCCTACACTGGCTTCGCTGGTGGAAAAATAATAGCGCACTTAGACTTTTTTTAAACAATTTTTTTTCTGAAAGTGATTCGGATAATCGGCGATTCGGATAGTCAGAGTTCGGATGATTGGAGTTCGAATAATTGGAGTTCTACTGTAGTTGAATTTATGTATGAAAGCAATGCAATTTATGCAACTACGTAATGTAAGTGTAAGTGTTTAGCTGTGATATAAAACATTTATGGCCCATAAAATAGCATTTAGCTTAGAACCAGTCGCGTTTTGTTTTTTGTCCGCCCAGACCACGTTGGAAAAATTATACTATTTTCAATAAAATATATAAACTACTTGCGTTTTATGGTGATTGTTAGTTTCATACATTTTGTATTTATTACTAAATTAGATTTGTGGTACACATACGTACCAGTAAAAATTTTTCATTGTTTTTATAGGAAGGCTGGTCCAAATGTGTACCAACAAAAAGTACGGACGGTACGACGGTTAACCCAGCCTCACCAACCTCCCCTCTATCAATTAATTTTTTTTTTTAATTTTTATTCCAACATATATGACAAATTCAAAATATTACATAAACCGATTTTTTGAATGCCGTCCTAAAAGAGTTGAGCTTGATTTTTTTTTAACAAAAATTATCTGTGTTATATAATATACATACCTGAACGTGATGTTGAAAGTCAAAGCAACATAGTTAAATATTTAAAATAAAATTGACATATATTTTACTATTTTTAAATGTACCTTTTTCTGCAGTCGCAGGAGTATGCTTGTTGCAATTAGTACAATAGTTCACATTTAATTCAGGCGTTTCTTTATGCACGATCTTCTCCTAGAGACCAATCATAATATTGAAATCAATAAAAATTAAAAAATCAATAATTTATGTAAAATATTAATCATATAGGTTCATATTTTAGTCATACTTACAATATTGTCGTTTTCATCTTCCTTATGAAGATGTTTCGAGTCATTTGTTCCGGGGGTGTTATTACCAAACTAAGAAAAAAATAGGAAAAAAATATTTTTAATCACATATACTAACAACAATAAACACAAAATAATATTTATTTATATTTTTTTTTTCTTTATATTATATTTTCAAAATTAATCATTTTACTTAAGAGAAGCTATCGATTTGACCGATCCCAAAAAAAAACACAAATATAACAATTTTATTATACATAATTGTATCTGATAGTAATTTCTCACTGGGGTAATTAATCTGTTAATAATGTATATCAAAATAATTTATAGAATTTATTTATGTTGCGATTATTATTATTAAAAAAGAAAAAAAGAAAAAAAAATATAATAGTAATATGAATTATCGATGAGCCAGATAAAAAAAATCAAAGTGCAGAACAATTTAAACAACTCGGGAAAATAAATTTTTATTCATTCATTTTTTTATTGCTTTAGAATATTTTCATCTATCATATTGTGTTATAAATTTGAGAGAATTTTAGTTTTCTAGTTTTGAAAATGGTCAAATTTAAATGCGATTACTGAAGTACTATTGAATGTTTTAACTCACCTGATTCTGGTCAAAATTCACTTTGTTTGTTGTTGATACAGATACCAAAGATACTGAAGGTTTTATAGTATTTGACGGAGGCTTCGGACCTAATCTATTAGTTTCGAAGCTTTTTAAAATTTCTAGGAACCGAGGATTGGTTTCAAATTTACGCCTTGGCGTGCACTTTTTATTTATTCGTCCTAAAAATATAAAATTATGCTAAAAAAATATAACGCACTAAAAGTAAAAATCAAACATCAAATCAAAGTAGAAATCAAACATAAGAAGTAAGTACTTACTAATACAAATGCTATTATTTTTAATAGGAGTTGGAGCAAATTTGACATGTGATGTATGTTTTTTACGGTTTTGTGATTTTTTCCCTTTTACCAGAATACCAGGCTTCTTTTCAACTTCATTTTGGATATGAATATTACTTGTAGCACCTTCCAAATATATTATATTTATTTATTTATTATATACATATATTATTGTTTTTACATGATTGTCATATATTCTTACAAGACCAGTCTCTGAGACTATCAGTCTTATAAGAAATAGGTAAGAAATATGCTGTAATTTTAAACTATTTGAAACAGTTTTACCTTGTGTAAGTTCCATGTCGCTACTCGGACTTGCGATATCGGAGACCTAAAAATATCAATAATATAGTAAGATAAAACAAATGAAAATTATTGAATAAACTATACATTAGACGTAATAAAATAATGATTAGATACTTTCAATAAATATTTTAAAAAACTAGTGGCGCATGGCATCCTGCCTTAAGGCAAATTGTTAGAACTCCCGTACCGTAATGACATATTCGAAAAATTTTAAATGTTTTTAGCCTGAATTAAAATTATAATCCGAATAATTTTAGATGTTAGAAAAAATAAAAATTAAAAAAAAAATATTTTGAAATATTTTTTTGCTTACTCTAAAAACTAATTATTATTTGCCCTGTCAACACAAATAAATTTAAAAAAAATTAATTAGATGATCCATTTTCTTAATATTTTCAATAACAGTTTTGGTACTAATTTTTTCAATTACAGGCTTTGTTTATATTTTAAAATTCGATAGTGTCATGGGTTGTAACGACAATAGGATGTACAAAAACGTTAGTTTTACAAACTTTTCGGATAACAAAAGCCGACGCTGTTTAGTTTTGTCGCATTTCAAAGAGAATGTTACTATTATTCGATTTACTTAGAAGTACTAATAATATAAGTTGATTTTATTATTTAAATTGTAGATAATATAGTGTTAGTAATACATACGCAGGTATATTTGCTTACAATTTTACTTTTAATTATCATCATTATCAATTAATTTTAATTCAAGCAATGATCTTGGTATGTTTTATTTCGAGTAATGAATATGTTTTGAATTGACGAAAATCATTTTTTAATTTTTGTGTGTTAATAATCGGTTATTTATAATGCATCTATTAAAATTTGACAAACTATATCACACTTTGATCTCGGGTATCTTCAAAATATCTGCATATGTTTCATTATTTTCTTAAATCAATTGTTCGCTCATAGGTGTCACCGAGGTAATATTTTGACCTCTCACCGATCTATAGATACATAGATAATTTGATAACTTGGATTCAAAAACCAGGCTCAAGGATCAAATAAGTCTTATCGATATCTCAAATTATCGATGAATCTACCAATTGTCTAAGTCTAAGTAACGTCACTGTAATTTCGTCTATAAAAATACTTTACTAGTGAATCAAGCGCAATGCATTTGCCGTTTTACGGTTTGATTATTTTTTGCTAGATATATTATAAATCAAACAAAACTAGTTATAAAAAATTCGTATTGAATTATTGCCTCGTCTGAGTTTTTAAGTATAATATTTACCTGAGGCGATTCTATCGGGCTCTGTATCGTGTTGAAACCTCCTGCCATGGGCGTACTGGTTGTAATGCACATTGACTGACCACAAGTTGAAGCACTGGCTTCCAAGGCATCACTGGCCAAATCAATTTCAGTTCGCCTTTCATTTTCACAATTAGTGTCTTTATTTTCAGAAAGTTTTTTCTCATTGATACATTGATCTTTAACTTGTAAGTTAGAGGAGACAGCGGGTTTGGCTATGTAATCCAAAGCTTTGTGTTTGTTTAGATCGTGGCCAATGCAACGGTCCGACACGCGAGTTAAATCATCTCGGCATAGAAACACCTTCAAAGATAATTCGAAAAATATTGTTTCAGATACAAATTTTCTATGACTGTTGTAATGGTTATTTAACACGTTCACGCCGGGGCCGATTTTGGTTTGTTTTGCTGTGAGAAGCGCGTGGTTATAGCCTTCGAAATGCAGGACCTGCATTGTGGCAGGTGGCAACTGGTGGCCCACGCCGGCGTGAACGTGTAAATTCATTTTATTTCTACAATACACTTCGATATTAGTTTATATAACACTATTGTTTTTTTTAATAATTTTAATTTTGAATAAAAACAAAAAATAGTAAAGGATAACCACTGGGTTTTTTTAAAACTGAAAAACAATGTTTTGCTTCAATATGTCCAATTATTGTCATTTTTATTAATTATTATTTTATTTACTAAAAATATAGTTAAAGTAAAAATATAAGTGTATTCAAAGTGGCACGCATGTAAAATAAATAAAATAAGTTCAAGTATGTAGAAATTAAATACAAACCTTTACATGCAAAAACTTAAATTTTTCTCAAAATAGCAAAATTTCAAACAAATTCAATGTACAATTTTGACTTCATTTTAAATCGACCTAAACGCAATGGAAAATTAATTATTTCATTTAGATTCTACAAATATCTTGTTTATGCTTTGAAGAATTCACTTGATTGAACCTTAGTTTTCCTTCTGTTTTCAAATATTGATCTGTGAAAACACTGCTGAATAATAACTTCTAAATAATTTTTTTTTACATATTTATATGAAGTGCTATTTCAATTTTAATTGTATTTTTGTCTTCGATTAGAATGCATATTTTGAGAATATAAACAAAAAATCTAAATTATTTTTATAGATTAAAAGTAAATATAAAATAATTATCTGTTAGTAATAATTCAATAATTCAAAAAGTTATTAAAAAATTTAGTTTTAGTAGTTAGTTTTACATTAAAAACATTGTACAAATATCTGGGATGTAATTAAATTCATCTATAATTAAATTATCTACAATTAAGATTAATTTATTTTATTATTTAAATTATTATTGAATTAAATTAATTTAAATATTATTAAATTATTATTGATTTAAATATTATCAGAATTATTAATTGAAAAGGTAATCCGCGAAAACAATTATTAATGCCAACTAGTATCAACAAACATTAACAACATATTTTAACACTTCAAAACGCATAATTTGTAATTAAAATAACTATTATATCCAAGCAGTTTATTAATAGAAACGTAAAAATACGTGTTTATTAACGTGAATATCATAAATATAAATGATTGTAAATACCTGCAAACATTTTCGGCAATATACCGGTAAATGCACCTTTGTAATATGATCGATTAATCGGTCTGTTCCTTTTTCTGGAATTAAAATCATTGTTTTTTCAGAGCAAATATCGCACAAATCCATTTCTTCAAGTATTGACTTCTTTTTGGGATGATAATTTTGTTCGTGGCGAATACGGCACTTTTCACAACAAAATACTGAACGACAAATTCTACAACGTCTCTGAAATATTTGGACAGTTTTAACTCAACTGAACACATGCACTCACATTGTTTTAGAAAGCTTGTCATTTAATTTAAAAAAAATACATTCACTAATAATATTCGTTTAATTCTTTAAAATTGTGTGCAAATGCAGTTGAAGCACATTACCAATTATGCATATCACCTCCACTAAAACGGAACCGATACTGAAAAATTTGAGAAATAAACACACGCTATGCATTCAATTTGCTTATGTAACAAAGAAACAATCATTTTGTGGTGCTTGCAGTCCATAAATCAAAAACGGTAAATTTTATATATGAAAAATAATTATTTTTGGCTTACACTTGTACTACAAAATGTCATTATTTAGCTTAATTAGTATACACTATAACAAAATTAATAACGGCATAAGATGAATAATATTTCAACACAATTATACACAAGATTTATTGTAAAATAAACCAATAATCAATTGACCAAATAATTAACCAATTGGTTTTAAAACCACTCAGAGCAAACTAGTCTACAGTAGTATATTCCTCACCTGAACTAGAGGTTGAATGTAATTGATATTATTAAGTACAAATCGCGACATTTGTTTAAGTAGTAAAGATAAGTGTTTTTAAAATTAGGTATTAAAAATATCATTAACCAAACCACTTCATTGCACAAAGTCAAATTTTGTTGTTATAAACAATATACCATAATACGCTGAACCAATGTATCTGTATGACAAAACCTGAATACTGTGAAAATAATACATTAATAATTTATAAAGTACCATCTAGTGATTTATTGGAATAATATCAGCATAACAAAAATGCTGGAAAACTATTGCCATCTATTTCTTTTAAAAATCGAGTGCTTATCAAATATTTTAAGTAAATGGAAAATTGCATTCGATGTTTGATTGATAAGTATAATATAAACATATTTTTATAATTTTTTACCATAATAGTAACTTTTATTCATTTCTTGAATTTCTTGAATTTTAAGAATTTAATTTAAGTTATAATAAGTATTCAGATAATGATAATTTCGAGTATAATTGAAAACTGACGACAAGCAAAATATGAAAATAATTTCTATTCCCGGAGCGGATGGGCTAAATGAGCCCCATAATTTGTTATGAAGAATAGTAATGATGTAAAATATAACGACAGGAGAATTCCATTTCATGAATATATTATAAGTAGTATTAATACTTTTTATAAGATTTGAGATTAAGATTCAAGTTGTATCGTATTTATTTTTTGCGCCTGATGTGCAAATGCTTGATACTCAATTGAAAGACCAATAGTTTTAGTTTAATCGTCAAATTATATCGGAGTAAGTTTTATAAGTGAATTTTGAGAATTTATATATATATTTCCGCAGAACCTAAAAATTACTAAATAACTCGTGGTGTGTGGCATCGTGCCTTAAGGCAAATTGCTGGAACTTCCCGTACCGTAACGAAATGTTCGAAGAATATTAAATGTTTTCAAATAGATTATTATAAATATTGTAACATTGTCTAATATTTATAAAAATTATATAAACTGAATTGCAAAGTTAAAATTATTTGTTTAAAGTATATTAGAACTTTAGTCAGTTAGTTTGAAGTATATTAGAACTAGTAGTCAGAAAATCCGATCCTGAATTATTTTCGATATACACAAAAAAAAATTTTTTGAAAAAAATAAACAATTTTTTTTTTTCCAAAAGCAATTATTTTGTTAAACAAGCAGCAAGTTCTTTGAACCATTCGAATCGGACGCTTAGTTCTCTCAAAAACTGCCATTTTTGCACATTTAGCTCTGTATCTTCGAAATGTTGTTTAGATCATTCAAATCGGATATTTCGTTCTCTCAAGAACTCGATTTGTATTTTCTGCACTCTTTCCTTCGTATCTCCGTAACAGCTGGACCTGCTTTTGCCAAAAACTAATCAGCACATCTCCCTATCAATAGAAATCGAATGTTGTTCGAAACATTCAAATCGGTTGATACGTGCGCCCGAAAACATGGACGAAAAAATGCGGACATACAAAACACACATCCATTTTTTCTGAGGTATGGCAAAGTGTTCAGAAACCTTTAAAACGTGAAGATATGCAAAAATTTTAATTTTCGATTTTCGGCCCATTACTATAACTACCCTACGGGAAGCTAAAGATATGCAGAAATATTTCTCGAACACTTACTTATGGCTATGTCGATAAAATCGAATGTTTTAAGCCGCCCGAAGTAAACAGTTTCTTCTCGGATTAAGTTGCCAGAAAAGTTGTACCGAAAAGATATGCAAACAAATTGCACGCTAACTTTCTTTATAAAGTATGCCAAATTCTTTATAAAGTATGCAAAAAGGTCAGAAAGTCTAAAAACATACAAAAAATATATTTTAATTTTTAATCCGTCGTTTTCAGTCTGAACTCTTCAAGACTATATCTATAGGTAAGGAGTTTTGCCTAGTCTACATAAAATAAATTTCAATGCTTCGCCCGTTCAGTTATTTATATCAATCAATTACATGCAAAAATAAACAACATAAAAATCAGCATTCATTTCTATTTTTTTCCAAAATGTACAATTTTTTACTTTTGTATAAAAATGATTTGATCATCTATCATAATGTTTTATCAGTAAGTTTCATCTTCATGTGCAACATAAATAGTTCTTGATCTTTCAAAACAAATTGACATAAGAAAGTTTGCTATTAATCTACCTTATATCTAAAGAACCATAACACTTTTCTGGAAAATTCTAATAAATAGTATACTCAACAATAGAAAACAACTAAAGGTTCTTCGTCATTGAAATATGACTAACACGGGTTATTCGAATCGTTTCACGAATTCGAACATTATAGTCCTACAGGGTTAATATTTCGCACAACATTACCATACCTTATATGTATTCGAGTAATAACTATATAATTCACAATTTTTACAAGATATTAACAGTAGTTTTATGTGTGTCACTGGAAATTAATACTATGTTAAACTCTATATATGATGAATCTCATATGCTTTTATTTGCAAGCTTGATTAAAAATTTAAACTGCAACTGCAATTTATGCTATTTCGTTCTCATCAAAAGAGCAAGTTATATTGTCATTCATACTGCAAACAATATTTGAACATGGCGTTTGAACACAGTCTTTTACTCCGACTACTTCTAAAACGGTGTCATCTTTTTCTATCCAAAGATCTATTAATTTACGATTTATTTTAAACTTCTTAATGCAACCGTCGAAACCGTTGTCTGTGCCAATGTTCTCGTATATCCTGAAAAAATTATATACAGAATTATTATTAATGAATTATAATTATAATAAAATATATGTTCTAAAGCCTTCTTCAGAATTACATGATTGGTTTAATAAATGATTCATTATATTATCTATTCTATTTATTCCTCTTGACGATATAACTCCAGAACGCACGAACCGATCTCGACAATTTTGCATTCGTTGAAAAGGTCTCGGACTCCGTGAAAGTTTATAGCAAAGAAAATTGAAGAAAGATTTCAACAGAAAAGCGGAAAACATTCTTTCTTTTTTCACATACAGCGTCATCTCTGATACTTAGCATGTACTACAAACCAATATTTTGAGTAGATGGTGCCGGTGCCAGATACATTGTTTGATAGCTACTCATTTTCTTTCCAAATATAAAACAAACAAAATTTCTTCATCTTTCTCACGAAACAATCTGGTGGCGAAACGGAGTTCGCTGGGTTTGCTAGATATGAATAAGCGTTATAATTTTTTCAAAAATTTAATAACTAGTATAAATAATAGTGAAAAATATGTAGGACACAAGTGATAAAAGATTGAACTGCGCCACAAATAATAATAATAATCTCATTTGTGGTAAAATATTGATAACTTTTTTTTAAATAGACAAACGATACTATAATCACTTCCGCGGTATACATTTAATATTTGAATATAGGCAATTGATAAACTGTGATGAAATTGTGACACTATGATCTTATGCACAGGTTATTACCATTAGTAAACACTAGTATCAAATTAGAATTAGTGTCATAGTGAACCCGAACGTTAGTTTAAATCAATACTAAACATTAAGATATAGGAAGTTGATAAACTCTGATGAATTTGTCACGGGTTAAGGTCGACTCTAAAGGTTAGGTAAATGTTTGCAGGCAATTAGTTAACAGACTGTGATGAATTTACTTTTTGTGCAAATTGATAATTGATCTTCAAATATTATACTAGAAAATATAAAGTATTGTCAAGTAATCAAAAAGCAAATTAGGTCAACACACTTTTGACACACTTTTCTCATAATTACTATTGTATTTAGATTATCATAATGACCGTGAATTAAAAACCATTGAGTTGTTTGTTTGATCACTGTTTACCAAACTATAAAGAATATTTCAATTACTTATTTAAGTCGATAAAATTGATTATGTTTATTATATTTATATATTTAAGTCGATAAAAATTGGAATAGGTAAATTCCATAAATTTAACGTTTTACCGATATCGCGTAATCATTTTCTGATTTTGAGGCGTTTCATAGACAAACTTCCTTTTTAATATCAATTTCTGAAAATCGAAATTTGGAAAATCAGTCTTGGAACTCGCGTCAAATATTAATACAAATTCTTTATACACATACGCTGATTTTTTTCTGATTCAAACATAATTTATAACTTTTCAATAAGAATGTTGAATAAACCAAATACTATTGAAAGTTGAGTAAAATCAATTTGATTTTTCTTAGAAGTCTCCAAATATAGTCACACAAGTGTATCGGTGGTTGCCATGCTTTTTATCGAGAATAAAGGAATGACTATCTTTTCTATATTCAAAATATTTATTATAATTCATTTATACCTGGTAAAGTTTGTGCGTACGTGGCCGATGTACCCGTCTCGTTTCAAATCGAGTGCCTTGAATTTTCCCCTCGAATGTCCTGCAGTTGAGTAGCCACTGTCAACTTTTAGTTCTCCGTCCTGGTTGTATCTTCTTGCTGTGATCGTATGGAAACATCGTAGCTCCAGACGCTCTGGTGAGGTGATTATAACGATACCATTGCCTAAAATGAACATAGGTAATGTTTTCACATACATATTTTGTAAGATGCAAGTCATATTCTAGCACGCATTGAAAGTTTCGTACAAAACAAATCTCGGAAATTACATTTTTCATGAATATACCAGTGAGACGATATCCAAGGCTTTGAATTTTATTCCTCCGAGTTATTGAGAATTAATTTTTTTTGTAATTTTTAGTTTTTTGTGTAACAAATACTTGATCGGCATGCTAGCCCGTACAGCAGTGTCACTCCTTCGGAAAACACTGCCGCCTTAGCAAACGGGTTAAGACAATCTAATCTTATTCAAAAGAATCTTAAAGAAACATTAGCAGTGCTCTGAGGGCGTTTCTTTTTCTAAATTGACAATATCAGGTGCATACAAAAAGTTATTTACTGAGTTGAAAAGATAATTTTGTTAAAGAATATGACTTTTAAAAGAGCATATGTACATATGCTTGCAATAAAAATTATACTATCCGCTTGAATTTGTAGAATTGTCTTACCTAAATTATATCTAAACTCAAGATAACCATTTATTATTGCTAAGCTTATGAAGTCTCCTTTCCCATCAATATGTTGGCCATTGTAAAACATAATGCCATTATTTGTGTTAGTTTTGAATTCGATCTCAACATCAAATTTGTAGTATGCTTTCATGGGTTTGATCCGAATATGTGAAGAACCATCAAAGGATGGAATATTGTAATTCCAATTCATATCTGTTAAAATTATTAAAACATAGATAAATAATTCAGAAAAAAATAATATCATTTGGATAAACAATAATTATTTATCAGTAAACGTTTCTATTATCTATTAATATTTACCATCAACAATTTCATCGTCGACGTTATTGTACTCGTTAGCTAAAGCTGGCTCCTCCGGGTGTGCATGAGCCATATTGTTATGCGTCAATGTAAATGGTTCCCTGGGATCAGGATACAACAGGTGACGAGTTGACTTTGATAAAGCTGAATTCAAATCATCACTTGGGGTATAGTGAAATGATGTATATGGACGCAGTGGCCAATCTGTTCCAGTTGCTGGGAGTTCTAAAATAAAATCGATATTGGATAAACCATACTACTTTGACGGCCAAAACTTTTATTCAACTTTTCGAACACTCCAATCATATTACGTACATTTCAAAAATATAAATAATAAAATAAAAAAAAATAAAAATGCTAAAATTTTAATTATTAGCAATAAATACTCACGTAGTACACAGCCATTTGGACCTAAAACTTTTTCATGATCTATGCAAACAGTACACTTTTGCCCCTGGATTTCAGGTTTACAAACACATCGGCCGGTCATCTGCTCACAATCTTCTCGCACTGATCCGTATGGTGAGCAATTGCAAGCTAAAATATTGCATATTATTAAAGTATAGATCGAATAGTATGAATAAAATATATTTGCAATCGATAAAATAATTTTTGTTATTTTATTATATTTTAAAAAAATATAAAACACAGCAAAATATACTTCTCGTTCTTCACATAAAAATGTAAGAAGACTTGAAAAATTTGCTTCTGGAACGACAAAAATAACAAAAGTTGAGTTTAAAACAAAAAAATATTAACTACTAAGAAAAATTTATATCGGTTATTATTAACATATAAATCTTTGTTCGGACGTATTTTCTTTTTATTATATTGGCTATGAAGGTGACAATCTTCATGACATTGAGCATTTACCCGGAATGGTTGCTACCCCTGGTAGAGGGGGTAGCAGAGTGTTTTGATGGAACTAATTGTTCACTTCTAAAAGAAAAGTCCGCGCAACAACATCTTTAATAAATAATAAATATATCTTCTTTCATTATATCTTAGAGATAAATCAGTGATTGTAATAAGAACTGCAACAAATACATACAAATATAAAACAAATCAGTGTTTAATACAGTTCACAGCTACAACGGTTAAATTATAACCCAACAACCTGAGTTTATCGAAGGAGAGTTTTAATAATTTTCATAACTACGTAACATAAATACAATCTTATTTCTAACACCCTACAAGTATATTACGTGCACGTGTCAAACATATCTTCATCGATCTAATTTATAATTTAGCAGTATTTATTTCTGCTTAGAAAGCCAATAATTTTGATAGAACACTTACGTATACATCCCTGATGACCACTGGTGATTTTTGGTAGACCCCAATACCCAGGTTCGCATCGATCGCATTGTAAGCCCCCAACGCCTGGTTTACAATGACATTGCTGACTGATCGGATCACAACCTGTTTCGATTGATCCGAGTTTATTGCAATTGCAGACAGATGGGCAACCAGTTCCTTCAGCATCCGTCGCAAACGTCGCACCATCTGGACAGCATCCGAACCAGGAGGCTGAACAGTGCTTAACAGGAAGTGAAGAGTCATCTAGAAATCAATTTATAAAGAACAACTTTAGGATTCATTTAATAATAAAGTAAAACTGTTTGAATTCAAATGTTATTTCATGATAAGTAAATATTTTTTTTATCGACTTAAATAAGTAGTTGAAAAATTCATTAGAGTCTAGTAGACAATGATCAATGGTTAATAACTAAAATAAGATAATTTTATTTGTGACAATTTTAAGAATTAGTTGGACATCCTGCAACTTGTATATGACATATTTTTGTCTTCATCAGTTGCCACTGGTTAATGATACTATAGAAAACTAGAACATACAGTTTTATAATATATACCATTAGAATGAAAGAAGTGTGTCAAGCATATAAAATAATAAGAAGTAAACATTTGTCACCTTTTCGGCAGCACTTTGCAAATGCTGCAGTTTGATGACAATAACTTCCAGATGGACAATCTTGCCTGAAAGGCCGATTGCCGCAGTTCAGTTCCACTCCAGTTAAAGGATTGACGATTGGTAAATCACCTTTGCACGGTTTTACTTCAGCACCTAAACATAAATGGGCAGATGAGAGAAATGCCACATGTGAGAATAATGAATTTTTACATATCTGAACTGTAACACTAAATATAATATTAATTTATAATACTGTCAATCCTTTGCTTGAGACGCAATAACAATAAATGTGCCACAAATTTCATAGAATATACTTTTAAGGCAAGTTTTATACCACTTTTTGCCAACTTGATTTTTACCTTGACAGAGCTCCATAGGACGAAGTCTGAGATCCTGCTGCAAATTACAGGCTTCTTTAGCCATCTCACAAACAGATTTGTATAAACGCATATCGGAAGCACAAATTTTTTCTGCAGAAAAATCTTCATTCTCGCAATCAAAGCGACAAACGCAACGTGGAAAACCATCTTCACCAAGCTCGCATGTTGCAGAAAAATCGCATCGAATATCCCTATAATAAGAGTAACAAGAATGTATTTCAATGAACTAAATGCCGTTAATTTATATGAAAAATATTACCTAAAAATTAACAAAAAAAAACATTGATAATAAAATGTTATTTGATTTTTATTATTTTTATAATGAAACAAGTATATTCCTAAATTACTCACTTGCAAGCATCATCTGGCTGCTGTAAATGGGTGTTTTCTTTTGGGCCAAACTTTAACCAATCTTGTTTGAGTCTGTGATGTTCGTGGCGTTGCTGTTCAAGCATTTGCTGCTCCAATTCTTGTTCTCCAATTTGTTTATGTTCATTAAGATCGGGATTTTGCTCAAGCTGTTCTGTCATCTGTGCTGGGAGTGGACTACTTGCTGTGAGCGAAGGTGTTGAAGTACTCGGCTGCTCCTCTGAAAAAAAAATTCGTTGATTATTGAATGTCTTTGATGATATGTATTTTGAATACTATGTACAATCGGTTTAAAATATAAATATATAATGGTTGATTTTTAATTATGATATGTATAATGAAAAGAATCTATCTCTTATTAGTATAGGAAGTCAAAGCATACGGGCGTGAAAATTATATTTTTGCAATCTGTATGACTATACATGCAACAAAAATAATGTTGTTTGAAACTAAGGAAAACAAAAATATTAACTATTTAAATCAATTAAAACTCAATTTCTTTCAGAATACAATAACGTATATTACTATTATTAGGAGAAAGTCCCGTAACGCCGTACGGCACCTAGCGCCGGACACTCTATTTAACACGTATTATTAAGCGAGTATAAATCTTTCTATTTCAAAATACAAAAAGGCGCGGGGGGCACATAGGTACAGGATCACGCGCCAATCCTCGCCTGTGATGCACACGGCCACGGCGGGTGCAACCGTTTGCTGTTTTAGGCGCAAAATCACGGCGTTGCCTAAATATCAATGAAAGTAATTGTAATATATTTATGCATTTATATTTGAGTGGCATTCAAAGATAAAAGTAGTACTTGATTGTTATCCGTAAAATGGTAGAATATTATTAGTTATTTTAAACAATTTTAGTAGGTACCACCAAATAAAGGCACATGTCTGTTCCTTAGCACCGGACACTAAGTCGTTCCTTAGCGCCGGACAGTAAACACATTGATATTTCTTGTGAGACTCGACGTAATTTATTCTAATTATTTAATTTTCTTCTGTATGAGTGCTAACGGTCACTATATACGTATTTCTCAGTCAAAGAATGAAAATCTTATAATGAATGCTACAGCTGAGAGCATCGGTGTGGCCCAGCCAAAATGGTGGATGCATTATGTTTTTTTTGCAATATCTAAGAATATTCGTCAAACACACATGAGCTGACATTCCAGAGTGTAGAGGTAGCTACATATGTGTTCAATGCAGATTATTTTGAAATGTCCGGTACTAGGTGCCACTTTTTAAAATCATATTTTTTGTTACCAAAGTTTGATTGAGAGTATTAATTCTTTTTTAGCAAAACTCGTGTTTTTGTTAATTTAGTTTGATTTCTAACTGTTATATAAGTAACATAAGTCATAATTTAATAAACATTTCGTAAAATAGTTTTTTATTTATTTATAAATAACCTTAGGTGTCCGGCATTCGGAGACTTCCCCCTATATATAGAAGCGATATTAACATATTTTACCTTGTGACTGATGTACATTATTCACCAAAGATGTATATCTGTATTTACATATTTACTGAATATTCAGCTTGTGTGTATATATAAAACACTTACCGCATCTACCATCATGTTTCCCGGTTATCAATGTTCCAGTAGAGCAAGATTTCCGCAGCATCTCGCAATGATTGTCGTACGTGAGACCATCAGAGCCGCATAGTGGCCGAGAAGTCTCATGGTCGCCAAAATTGGAGCAACGTTCCGGACAGTGGCAGCTCGCTGATAAACCATCTGACGTGACCAGGCACGTGAAGCCATAACCACACTGTAGGTTTACACACGGGTTTGGTTTTTCTGAAAAATAAAATTGTTTTCGAAAGTTCAGTGAACAGAAATTATAAGAAATATAAACACCTACAAAAGTTTTGCTTTTAAAATACAAGCGCTGAAAAATAAAATATAATAAGCTACATTTTCATATTGACTTGATGTATTTGTAGCTGTGCGTAAGTGTACATTCTTTCGCATCCAATAGCGAAAATTATACTGTTTCTATCAGAATATTATTGTTATAATTTGTTATTGTTGTTACTGTTATATAACATTATTATTGTTATTCAAAAATTTATGTGTGAACAGATGAGAACCAAGTACATATAATTAGCAAAGATGTACTCATACCCTGAAGTATGCTTGATTAAAAGGTTAAGCAGAATTTATAGGTATTTTTTCATTCCTCATCCACGTGCTCGTATTTAATCTATTAAATTATATTATTCAAACGTATTTAATTATATTGAATTCAAATTATAGAAATATAGAATACCTTTCTATTGACCAGCAGTACAAGCATTAATTTTTCTATATTATTTAAATGTTGTTTCTATTCTATGTAAAAGGACTGGAGGAATCTTTTGTTATTAAAAAAGTTGTTGTTGCATTTAAGACGTTTTAAGATTATTTTAAAGATTTGAACTTTTTCAGTGTGTTTTTCAATTCAAGCGTGTTTTCATCTACATAATTCAAATTCAAGTGATGTACTATCAATTATTCTTGCTAATTAACTAATAATAATTAATTAATTTCATTTTGAACTAGTAAAAATAATTTATATGTCAATACACATTTTCACTAAAAGTTGTTTCAATAACCATACATGATTTCCATTGAATGAAATATTTTATGCAAAAAATTATAGAGTTGTTTCGTCAAAAACTAATTGTACATTCACCTAACATCTTTTTTTATTTTAAAAATTGATAATTTTAGCAAGTAATAAATGTCATATTACTAACTAGCCAGTGCATTGATTCCGCTCCACTCACCTTTCGAAAAAGCATAGCATCCATCAACTGAGTTTTTTGCGAGTTTGCAGAAAAACTGAAATAAAATAATCCATAGGATTTTCATTTTTCAGCCTGTTTCTGCAAATGCACTTATTTGTTCCAAGACAGGACATAATCGTCTATGCCACACGACAGCGCAGAGTGCATAGCTTTTCAAGAAAACATACAATTATCACTGGGAATTTATAAATTTTTGATATATAAAGTCGCCCCACTCAAGTTAATTTATTTAATTAAAAATTATTAACAGAATATTTGTTATTGAATCTTTACAGAACTGTCGATATACTTCGGTTGTGTACTGAGTTCATATTACACTACACTACCCCTGCGCTGTTTCACGCGTTGAATGAAATGTTTACCGAGTGGTCAAATGCGCATGTTCCTCATCGATTTGCAGGAAACCGTACGTTTTGCCAGTTTGCAACCGAGTTGCAACATTACTTGCCAATATCCGAGATTTTTGACAGATGGCACAATGATATAAACTTCATATTGACTAAGTGTAAGTGGCATGTTGCCTTGAACCAAGCAGCATAAAATTTTCGGCACCTATATTAATCAAGAACAATTGGGATTTAGCTATTCACATAACATTTTCAAATTTTATATATGAAAAATAATTCCCAATTTTCCAAAAAATTTCATAAAATACGCATGTTACGCATCATCAACTTTTTTTTATTTCTACGATATCTTTTGATATCTTTGTACATTAATCTTCATTAACTTTTACCTAATCTTAATATCTATTATATCCTTTTTTATACTACATTGTATATTGATATAGACTTTTTTATCAGCAGCTATGCCCACAAAAATCGATTTTCACTTGATATTATCATGCTGCCTGATATCGAGCTTGGTCGACGTTGGAATCGAACCCTGAACTAATTTTTGCTGTAAAGGGCCAATCAGTAATGTCAAACGTGGCTAAAAGAAAACCATGACATATTCGCGCGGCGAAACAACTAGTTATGTTTTTGGCCTCTAAATTGGGACGTCTGTGGTCCTTTTAGGTTCCATAGTCGCCACACAAAACTTTATAGCTACTACATGATATTAGCCGTTTTATTGCATCGTAAGTTTTACTAAAATTATTCCTTAAATTTTCCATGTTCCATATCCAAAGTGATTGGACAGTTATGGTCAGATATCTAAACTCTAAATAAATGTTCGTATTGCCTATTTCATAATAAACGGAAAAATGAAATGATGGCCAGAAAAAATGTTATTCAAATAATTGAAAAAATATAAAAATGATCAAAAGAGAACTGTTGTCATAACATTTAAAATACTTCTTGTCGAACATATCGCTCCGTTAAATCTCGTAGGTTCAATTATCTCCAAACAGTCCCCACTCTAGATAGACTTGGTGAATGATATGAATTGTGTTGTCAATGATGTACCCAGGATTTTGATTATTTTCTCGAAGTAGTAATAAAGTAGGCTCATTGTTAGCATACTCTGTCTCTTTCTTATAATATATATATATATATATATATATATATATATATATATATGCATGTGTATATGTTATGTGTGTGTATGTTGTGTACATGCATACACAATTGTGATATGATTTGTTCTTGTTTCAGTGAAGTAAATTGAATTTGCTCCAATGCATAAAGACAACTTGTCATCAAAACGCGATGAATCGCGTTTTGTTGCAACGTCTACAAATCCTACCGTGAATATTGAAAAATTTAATATATATTTTATATACATTATATTTTGTTCTCTATTTTTGAGTGCTTTGGCTACATCTTTATATTTGTTTATACACGTGAACAATCATACGTATATTAATAAGTCATATGTGCGCAATGAAATAGAAAAAATCATCCGCGATAGTTTACAAAAGGAATCAATACGCAGTGATATCACAGTAATAGTTAAAGCTTATTTAGCAACCATACAAGAGGAAGATAATTTAAATATACCAAATATTCCAACTGCTGCATCACCGAAACATATCAACGTCACATTTTCGAAGCAGGACGATGTGACAACTGATAGTTCTGATGAGGTTTTTCGCATAAAAAGAAGTGCGGTACTGGAAGACATCACAGGTACGCAAGGATCAGTTGGTGATGGAAAGCATGTGGAGTTTTTCAACCCGAACCTCAGACAAGAGTTAGAAATAAAGGATGAAATCGAAAAACGTAGAACGGGTCTGAAAGGAGCTGCGCCGAATGGAGATGATTGGGTTTGGCTAACAAGTTATTCTAGAATACCGGTAAGTGATAAAATTGTAATAATATAAAAATCTAAATATACACAATTTTATATATATATATATATATAGTTATAGATATATGTTGCGTGTTTATGTATACTCGTATATCCACAAAACTCTTCACTTTATAAATACGTTTAAATAAAGATGAATTCTAGAATGATTTCCTGTGGTGAAACTGTGGCAATAGTCAATGCAACAAGCAATGTCCAAATTACTTACATTTAAATATAAATTATCTTTAGAAATTTTGGATTTTTTTTGTTTTCTCCAAAAACTAATCATTTCTTCACGCTATCAACACAAGAGAAATGTCTTTTCAATTAGTCGGAGAAGCTGTTTTCTCAAAAACTGTAGTTTTTGCCACTTTTTGCCTTGTATCTTCCACAAGGATGAACTTGTTTTTATCTACATTTAATAAAAACGTCTCGCCGTCAATACGAATCGAATGTATTTTGAATCAATCTGAACGGAAACCCCGTTCTCGCAAAAACCGAGTTTCCATTTTCTGTTCTTGCTCAGTATCTTTGAGATGGCTGGATCTGCCTTTGCCAAAGAATAATCAGCACGTCTTCCTATCAATAAGAATCGAATATTTTTGAATCATTCATTCATTCTTCTTTTAGACGATTACTATAACTTTCCCTACGAGAAGTAATTAAAATTAAAATTATGCATAAAGGAACGCCTTATGACTTTAGCATAAAACAATAATTATGATTATTTATCAGACTAATCCATATTAATTGTATCGAATGAATAAACCATTAATTATTTATCGCATTAAACAAAGTTTACGCAGCTTATGATAATTAAGCTCTTGAAATGAAACGCATTACTTTAAAACTTGAACAAACAATTCTATGAACAAAATACCATCGAAGCATATAGTATATTTGAATATATAATTTTGTTTATATTATCGCAAGTACAATGCAATAGAAGGTTTCTGCAAGGCGACGAGAGAATATTGTCCACCTGGCAGACCAGGGTCTAAAGGAGCTCAAGGCGAACGCGGTTTTCCCGGTGCAAGTGGTCTTCCGGGACAAAAAGGTCAGTATAAATAATATAAATTCTAAAATAATTAAATCCAATACAAATATATATTGCTTGTATTTCTGCAATCATATTATTCGTTAAACTCTGCAAAACATGTTAGCTAAATTCAAACCGTAAACCGTTTCGATACAAACGCGTACATATATATATATTGAAAAATTATCACTCGTTTGTGATTGCAAAAAAGTATGATAAACTACAAAAAATGTAGTTAATCTAAATAATACTGGTTTATATATTTATATTTTATATATCAAATTAAGGTGAAATTGGATGGCCGGGAAATCCTGGATTAGATGGTCGTGACGGAATTCCCGGCGAACCTGGATTAGATGGCTTGCCCGGACGCTCCGGAGCAGACGGAATTCCCGGTTTGGACGGTGCTCCAGGGCGAGATGGCATGAACGGGAAGGATGGTGCAAACGGAATTGATGGTTTGATAATTTAATAGAATTTTAACCCATCTTTTTATTTTTAACTATTTTTAGCATTTTTATTCATGTTTTACTATTGAACATCACATTTTTTTTAATAAATTGCAGGTCGCCCTGGACAAACAGGCCCACAAGGACCACCTGGACCTCAAGGTCCAAGAGGTAGCTAGTTGTTTCTATTCAGTTAGTTAACGGAAATTTTAAGTATAATAAATCTTATTAAAAATTTCAAAATAGGTATTGCTGGACCTAGAGGTCGTCCTGGCAGGCCTGGCGCTGATGGAACACCCGGCATACCAGGAGTGCAAGCATGGAAGAAAGCAAAAGGAAACTCTGATGAGCTATTGATTCCTCCATCGATATTAAGTACGTTTATATACTAGAATATAAAACGAATAATGAGACAGAATTATTATCTTTGTATATGTTTCAAAATAGTAATTTAAAACAATATATTGTAGGCAGTTCACATGCTATGCCAATTGTGGTTCACGAAAGCGAGAATTTGCGTTTGCGCTGCGCTGCTACTGGTGCACCGCCGCCAGATATTGAATGGAGAAGAACCGATGGAAAAGTTATATCTGTGGGTTCCTGGCAAGGTTCGAATTGACTACAATATTAGATCATTTAATCGCTTAAAGTTACGCGTAAATATAATAAAAAACTTAGAAATAAAATGTAAAAAACGTTCGTACCAGCCTCATGTGCTGAATACTATACATAAATTCAACCTCTAATATATGTATTTATTTATAATAATTATGAGTTTTGTATGAGTAATGTATTTTAATCATTTAATCTCAACAGCATCGTCAATCTTCGGAAATACACTGAACATCACTCATATCAACCGAGAGCACATGGGAAGCTACCAATGTATTGCGAATAATGGAATTCCGCCCATAGCCAATCAAACATTCAAATTAGAAGTTTATTGTGAGTAATAACAAGAATGTGTTATTATTTATACATTTACTGTATAAATATTTCTTATATTCGTAAGTTAGTAATTAAAATACTAAACGCCTGGACTGAGGAGAGATACTTTTTATGCGAGAACTAGTTAATTTGTGAATAGTTTATATTCACAATTAAAATAGAGAGAAGAAACATATTATAAACTTGTGTGTGTTGTATGTATTATATTTGTGCAATATATTAGTTTATCTATTAAATTAGTTTATCGTTTCAGTTCCGCCGTTAATCAAAATTCGCAATCAGAGAATTGGTATTATCAATGGAAGCACCACTGTTTTAGAATGTGAGGTATGGCATTATATATTATATATGTATATTTGTATATATAAACATGTAGTTACTTTGGGTGATTATTATATTTGAATACGATTAATATATGCTTTATATGAACTTTACTGTACATTTGATCCGAAGTCAAAACACTATAAAAACTTTTAAACACTTACTAGGACTGTTACTATGATAGCCATGAGAGATTCAATATTGCCAAATGATTATCAAAAAATATGACAATTTAGTTGATTAATGAGTAAAAAGAGCTGTTTGCACTAGGTAGAAGCTTTTCCGGAAGCGCTCCGATATTGGGAACGTGAAGATGGCAAGCTCTTAGAACACGGAGACAAATATCAGATCGAGACCGAAAATCATGATTATCGAAGCATCATGAGGTTGAACATAACAAGAGCAACTTCCAAGGATTGCGCCTTGTACCAATGTGTTGCCAAAAATGAAATGGGGATCACGAGAGGAATAATAACAGTTTTTGGTATACTCGTTTGTAAAACCTACTCTCGATTGAGCGTGATTGCAATTACCTTATACGATTAATTGTAAAACTGTAATTGTATTTTAGTAAATTGTTTTGAGCGTTGTCACAAAATCTCATGAACGAAATACGAAACTCATTCCGTCATAGCAATTTAACGGTATATTTTCCTTAGGAATGCACATTGCAGTCATTCTCATTTTTTTATCTAGAAAAAAAAATCTGTAAGTTTTTCATGGTAAGTCAAATATGTAGTTTTGATATATAATTGTTTATTTTATTCAAAAATTGATAATAATATTCAGAGATCCATGATCTTTCACACCCGATTATTTATAGTACATCCAAAAACAAAATTGAAAATTCTTTTGAAATGGGACAATATGTTTGCATGCAGCATTTTATAATAAAATCATGTACTTACAATATTATTATTCCAACTTAGAGATGAATCCTAGTCTATCAATTCCTCCATCTACGAAGTCAGATACGAGAGCTTCTCAAATAGCAATTTACGGTAAACGACCCCCTGAGAAAGTATCGTTGGATGACTTATGCCCAGCACCAAATGTATGTCCAGAATGCCCTCATCCAAAAGACTTTAAGTGTAAAGACGCTGCAGTATCATTGTTTGATCTTGTGGGTCATCTTGATATTCGTCCTTTGGGGAATGCTTCGTATCCGGGATTACCGAACCGAAGCTTGGGTAAAGTCGCTAATATGAAGATGATTGTAAATAAACAGTAGATTTTTAATAATGCTATTTAATCGTTAATAAGATATTTGAAGGTGCAGGAATATATACCATATATATTTCTAGATTGTCTGCTATATGCAGTTGGTAAACCTGTATATCATCGCTTTACTGATGAGACTACAGGCACGTGGATGCAAGACTCGGCGCCTCGCAGTGATATTGTGGCAGAAAAATACTGGACAACGCGCGAAGAAGAAAATACGCATCTTTACGAGTATAACAACAAAACGGGTTTTAGACAAAATCGACCAAGTAGAACTTATCAGTTACAATTTCCCTTTATGGTAAAACTAAAAGTCATACAATCGCCATTGTAATTTGCAAATGCAAATGCATTTTATGCTTTTCCAAAACTTCTATTCATATAATTGAAGACTTTAAACTATCCCGCATGTGTTTTTAGCGGATTTGTTTAAATAATCAACCTTTATAGATAAGTTGACAAGTATTTACAGATTCTTCAACTTATTCCTATAATAAACTACATATGTTTTTGATTTCTATCAGATATTGCAAAACGTTTTTCTTACACAATTTTTTTAATATTGGATTACCAATTATATTATTAAAATAATACAATTGATATACTTAATTTTTTAACAAGTATCAATAAGGAAATAACTAAAATTATTTGTATTAATCTAGGGTAATTCGCACGTGGTGTATAACGGCTCATTCTACTATCACGAGCGCGATAGTCCGCGAGTTATGAAATTCGACCTGATATCGGAGAGATACACTGGCAATTTTGTTGTGCCCATGATTTCAATAAGCAAAGAAAACTTTTTATACACTACAGGAATAAATTATATTGATTTTAGCGTAGATGATAATGGATTGTGGCTTATATTTGGAGTGCCTAAAACCAATAACACTGCTGTAATTAAGGTTAATAAAGTTAATCATTATATATATATATATATATATATATATATATTTGCTTTTATATTTTAGTTGGATCATGAAACAATGCAGGCTCAATACATGTGGAACATCAGTGTAAATCACCATAAGGTAAGCATAACATATGTATATGTACTATTTTACAAAAATATTTTTGGGATGTATCAATATTATTATATACAGACGATTGCCAATTGTGTAATCAGGCGCAATAACTGACCAGTGAACAAAAAAATAATGAAACAATATTATTAAATTGGTTAAATTGTTGCTCATTAAACTGCTATAGAATATTATGTTACAGATATATATATATATATATATATATATATATATATATATATATATATATATATATATATAAAATAAATATATTCATATATATATATATATATATATATATATATATATTAGCCTGCAATAAATTTTTTTATTTAATTATGTTTTGTAGGTCGGTGAGATGTTTATAGTCTGTGGTGTTTTGTACGCAGTTGACACTGTCACTGAGCGAGACACAACTATTAGGCTAGCTCTTGATTTGTACAGAAATGTACTTCATTATCCGGAACTCACATTTACAAATCCTTTCCGTAAAACAACTATGATTGGATATAACCATCGAAACAAGGTATAGTATATTTTAAAAATGAGATTTCATATGTTATACTTATTGTATTATTTTATACCTTAAAACAAAAATAAATCCCTTATGTGTTGAAAACATAATATGCTAAATAATAGTAAAACTTATTAGAATGAAATATATTGTTCTAAATTTTTGCTATCATTCTTGCATACCCAAAGTTTATTGAGCTAATATATTTTATTTTAATTCACATTATTTATCTAATTATAATTATTTCCTTCAAGGAACTGTATACATGGGATAAAGGTAACCAGCTTACTTATCCAGTAAGATATCATGAGATTGGCTACAACGCAACTGAGAATAATAAAGATGAAATGTCAGATTCTAAGCATTCAAACATGCAAACAGGATTTGATATATATAACTAACATTTTGTAATGATATTTCAAACGCTAAACATATTTCAATTTTAATTTAATTGTTAAAATTAATACAAATATTTTATGTTTTTTTACTGATTAAAGCCTCAGCTATTGAGTTTTATTTTTGAAAAAATTTACAAAAGTTTGTTCAATATTCATTACAAATATTCCTATAGAATATTCTAAAAATATTTAGGAAGATTATGTCAACGTACATTACATCATAAAAAGATTATAAATCAAATGTAATATGTGATCATATAACGCAGAATATAAGTTTTTTTTTTTGTATTTTGTGCTACATGTTAGCTTCCTTCTTAAACTCAAAATTATAGAAAAAAGTTTTGGTTCATGTATGATATTTGTCTTCAAGTACTTTTAATTATATATTAAAACAAAATAAATATCTGACCAACTATCTTGCAACTCAAATTAGCACTTCCATGAGGATTTGCAATTCAATTGCACAATGAATTATTATTATGAAATAAAACAATGAATTTGAATAATACTTATCTTCATCTTTATTGTCGGCTCTATTGATTTTCAAAATAGAATCGTTACTTAAATAAAATATTTAATTTTCTTTTGCATTTAAATTATGTTTTTACAAGATTATATTTGTGTTTTAGGGAAAAAAATCTCACCAAAGTAATTTTTAATATATTTCTGATATATTCAACATTGCTAATTCCACTTTGAGTTCAATACATTTTTTCTTTTCCTTGAAAAGCTCTCTAATCAGATTAATTCTTCTTTGTTCTAAAATCTCATTTTCCTCCATCATTGCAGAAATAAGATTTTCTATATTGACATAATTTGGTAAAACTATATCAAAATCTGTATCCTTAAGATCTGCAATCTGTATTCAAAATATAGTTTTAATGATGAAAATATAACAATAAAAAAAATTACATTCAATATTATAATATAACACTTAAGCACCTGAGATCTTAATTTGACAACATCCGCTCGTTCATTGTTAATATTTGTTTGTAAATCTGAAACAAACTTTAGAAGCGCATTATGTTCAACTTTCATTTGCACATATTGAAGTTCATCAGGTGTAAGTTCTGTTTTCTCTGGAATAAAACCTGATTGAACATCGGGTTGAATATTTTCTGATTGTGAATCTGTTCCACTTTCTTTATGTTGATTAATTGAGTGCTGAGTTGATTCATTCTTATCTGATTCTGAGTCTTTAGTGCTACCAATAGATAATTTATCATCAAGAGCAATTGCTTCATTAGAATTTGTAAATTGAAAATCATTATTGGGTTCTACTGTCTGAGTTTGGACTACTTCAGAAACAGATGTATTAACTTTCTCAGGTTTCTTATCCACATTTTGTTCTTCATCTATAGTTTTATCGTTATTATCTGATCTCTTCTCGGCTAGCCTCAGTTTTCTCTTAAAATAACACACTACATTTTTACCAAATATTAATTATTAATTTTGGGAATTAAATGATCGACATCGATATCCTAAATGAGCATACCATTACACAAATAAATAAATAAATATATATAAATATGGCAGTTTTGTGATTGATATAAGTTTCATTTTGAAAGAACCTATCGTTCTTTTTCTGTGCTGGTACACATCTCTATGATAATATGATATCTGGTAGCTCTTGAAGCATTTTGAAGACAAGATTATGAAGAAATAAAATTGCATATAAACTCAAATACACAAAAGACAACAGAATAAAATAATGTGACATCTACCTTTAATTGAGTTATAAGCCTTTGAACTTCCCATAATTGTTCTTCTCTTTTTGTGGAAACAAATCCTGCATTCATTTCTGAATGAATTTGAGCTAACAAAGACTCCTGTTTCTGCAACTCTAATACAATTTCACTAGAAGAATCAGGAAGGACAAGTGTGGCAGATGATAATGGCGGAACATACCTGGTAATATACATATTCGCTGATTAATATTCTAGCCAATTTATTTAATAAATAAGACATTACCTATTAAGTTCCAATCCCGGAAAAAGCGTTTTGCAATGATATAACAATACTTTTAGTAACTGAGGGCTCATGCTCAGGATAGGACCCATAAGAACAGACAAACTTTGTGCGCTGAATTTATTGAATCGTTCATGTTTAATAATATTATCGAAATGAATTATAATCCAACTCAATAATGTCTTGTTATGTGGTGGCAATTGCTCCAACAAAGAAAGTAAAACATCACTACGTTGTGAAGTATTTTGCATAGAACTTGCTTCTTCAAAATTCGATGTCAGTTCCGAGGTAAGTATTGAATCTGGTAGTTCTCTATAATAAAATTATAGTTTTAGCTATATATAATTTGAAACTGCTTCAACATTGAAGTAATTAACAGAAAACATGGGGGTTATATGAAAAGCCTTATTATATAGTTTTTTGCTGCTTATGTAATTTTTACTTTTAATCAACTTTATAATTATATGAACTGTGCTATATATTCAAAAAGTATAATTCATAGTAAATACTTATTGGGAAAGCCTTTTTGCCTAAATTTAGATTTATTCAATTTATGAACTCAAACAAAAAAAACACCATACAAAAATGATATTATTGACAATGTTCTTATGAAAATATAGACGATCAAATGATGAGTATAAAATATTCATGTTTATAATTTAAATTTGCATATATCATTTTCATATTATCATTTGTTTTTCTTATTTCAATTAATTACATTTGAATGTTTGATTATTCACTATATAAATAAGAAATAAACAAAATGAATTTACTTTAAATATGACTTCAACAAAGAGCAAGCTGTTGGAATGTCTAAGTCATCCATCATAACATTTTCATGATTGTTATATAGCTTTTTTAAGCATTGCAGTTTTGTTTTAGAGCATTCGACTTTATACAACAGATCTGATGTTAATCCTAATTCTTGGATGTAATCAATACAGTTGCGAACCACAACTGGAAGTGCAATGCTGTCATGACATTTACTATGTTTAACTGATAATTCAAGTGGAACTCCAAATATTGGTTGAACATCTAAAAAAGTCACTATTAAAATATCTGTAGATATTTGATAAAGGTTGCATATTATGCTGCACCTGCCAAATCCATCGAATCATCATTATGTGCACTATGTTTCAGCTTTTTATCTTTTTTCTCTTTGTCTTTCTTATCTTTTCTATCTTTGTCTTTTTTGTCTTTATCTTTCTTTTTGTCTTTATCATCCTTGCCGTCTTTTTCTTTTTCTTTATCTTTCTCTGAACATTTATCATGAGATTTTTCTCGTTTCTCTTTGTTTTTTGTAGAAAACTTAAAAGCTTTAGATTTTTTTAGTTTTGGACCACTTCTGAAATCAGAGATAGTTTATATTGCTGAAATTTTTTAGATTAGATGAATAGAATACTTATTATCATCTTCTTCTAAAGAACTCTCTCCTTCTAAAGCGGCATAGCCCCTATCCTTCTTGTGATCTTTTTTTCGACCAATCAACAAATCCTTTTTGCTTAGCTTGTCATGGTCACCATCGCTAACTGCATATTGTGCAATCATCAAATAAAAGATAATAACAAATAGAAATAAATAAAAACATAACTTACAATCACTCTCATTACTCTTCTTTCCACATTCTGAAGCATATAAACCAGGAAAATCCTTGGCAACATCAGGGCTATCATAATCCATTATTCTTATTTAATATGTTATATATTTTTTATTAGAATTTCCAAATTTCATAAGTAATTGTTGCAAATCATTTCGGTAATATATAAAAAGGATATCAAAATTTTTATATAGCATAATAATTATAAAAAAAAATGTTAATGCAGAATAAAAAAGTTATCATATGTTCGTTAAACAAATTTAAAGCAAATCAAATAGCAAAATAATTCTAAAAAGTACAAAATATATAGTCAGTGTGTCACAATGTCAACAGACACAGGAATCAAGACTCTGACAGTTAATTAACAATTAGTGTTTAAATATTATATATAAATTCAGAAGAAAAATGATGTAGTAGAACAATTTTTAATAAAGCCGCGGTTAAATAAAATATAATCTTGACAATCTACTGGTTGTTCATAATAAATTTGACAGTCGCACCGCCCGCAAATTCTTAAGTCGTGAAGTCGTTTCGTGTTTGAGAAAATCAGTACAGCATCGGCAACATAAAAATATGCTATGAGTGCGCGTCACGCAAAATAGACCAAATCACCAGACTTCGCAAAATGCTCGTTTGCTCGTTTTTCATGTTTTATATCACTTTTAAAGTAACGTAAAAACATTTATATTTTAGATACTTGCTTTAGTAGTCATGTGATATAAATAAAAAATTAACTACAAGTTTATTGATTAATAATTATCTAATTCATATTCTATAAGCACTAGAAATAAAATATGTGTGCCGGCACACATGTCTGCCAATAATAACTTATCTTTATTATCATTTTTCGATATGTATCTATCGATTCTGTTTAAATCTGCAAAAGTTTTTGCGGTATTGAATGAAGTACATAAAATAATTTATAATAATCACCACTATTTATTATCAAATATATCATATAAATACATATGATCAATTACTACAAAAAGAAAGTGCTTCCACATAGTTATGTACGTATATCATATAAACTAGTTTTATATAAATAATACTAAATAAATAAATAAATAAATAAATAAATATAAATATTTTCTATAAATCTAAATATAAATTATAGCGTTTAAATATCTAATGTTTTCTACATTTAATTGACAACATACCAACCAATTAGGTAATTAATTATTTACTAATAAAGAAATATCCATACATTTAAACGAACCATATATCACCCATTTACATACCCCAACAAGTAATAATAAATTCTTTACCTATACATTATAGTTAGAAAATGAATTACACTCTTTGGTTGAAAACTTATTAAAAAATTAATGAAAAAGTCTATTGAAAAGGCAATATAATAATAATTTTGTTTGTTTCTACAATTTAAATTGTTAATATATCACGATATTTAGTAGTTCAATATTCAGTAGTTCAAAAAAATGATATTCAATCGTTTCATGAAGTTATGAAAAAGATATTTAATAATTTATTAATATATTCGTCAATAATAAATAAAATTCATGTAAAGATATGTCATTCTTATTATTATTATTTTTAAGCAAAATACCATAGTTTACTTCAACAAAAAATTTGTCGATATTTAAAGTAAAGAATATATCCACCGTGTATGAGACCGTCAAATAAAAAATATATAAATAGATATTTAGTAATATAATAATATAAATAAACTAATTATATAATTTAGAAGTATCTAAATCAAATTTATTATCAAGCTCGTAGTTATTATATTATATTATGATGTTGAAAATGTAAAAATGAAGGATTTTGATAATGAGCTAAATGAGAGTAAATTAAAAGGTCTTACTTTTTTCATCGACATAACATATTGTATTTAATTTCAAGTTTTGTGAAATTTTCAAAATGAAACTAGCCAAATTTTTGCTTCATACTTTCACGAAGTATACTAATATATATGATTAGTTAACATTAATAAGTTCAGTTCCATATGTTCAAACGGGCGTTTAATTAAATCTATTCAAAATATTTATCTTCAAACATTGAAGAAACAAGTATGGTAAACGACATTGTAATCCAAACGGTTGATAGTCAATTTTACACGAACCTCACGTCAATTTTTTCCTCTACGCGGGGCTTATTGTAATATCTTACAATGACATAATTTTATCAACACGATGTCGATAAATTTATTCGAGATAATAATATATTAAAGAAAAACTATTAGAATTGCATATCTTTGTTTCTTATCAAAGACAAGAAGCACATAAGTCATGCCCCACTTAATGCTTCCTGCTCCTCGCGAGCGTCCTGGTACGCCGGAGCGTGGGCGCTGTAGGACAGAAGGTGCGAGTTTGAATCGTAGCTTCGTTGCCAGCCACCATGACCGTGGTCGGCGGACGCGTAGACCACGTGCTCGCCACCACCTCCACCAGAACCGACCAATTTCTTGAGACCGATCTGTTAAAAAAAATCAAAATGTGAATTATTGAACAACTAGTTAATGTCAAATGTAACATAAGACTGATTGCTCTCGCACATTGAACTTGCGCGTATAAAGGTGCGCCACACCTAACGAACGATCACGAACGAACATAAATAAACATGGCGAGCAATGTTCCGCAACTTGTCGGTACATCAAAGGGAATTGTTCGTTCATGTTTGAACTCGTATGTGCATGCAGTGTGGACGCTATCACGAATGTAGACAAACATTTTTCTTTTTTTATGTTAAAATGTGCATTAATGCATTAATTTATGTTGTGTTTATTATAAGATATTGCTGTTATTGACAAATTTTGTAAATTTGATGACTTTAAATAATTTTGCTCTTTCCCGCCACTTTAAATAATAAATCTGACGTTTCACGGTACATCCTCGAACAAAAAGATTCAAGCCCTCACTGCTTTGAGGCGTTTATTTGGAATTATTCGCGTTCGTTCGTGTTCCTGTTCGTTCTTTGTATTTTCTTGCTCGACATGTTCGTTCGTGTTCGTTCGTTAGGTGTGGACGCACCTTAACAAACATTTAAACTGAATGTGAGCGTAGTACATTAGCAGTTATCGTGTAATTTTTAGGTTTTCATTTTTCACTCGAAATTTTTTCATAATAAAATTATCTATTGTTATACCATTTTACAATCCTGAAAAATGTGCCAACTTTTGATGAAACTTGCCAACAAACTTTTGTACATTTTGTTGAAGGGGTAATTCTCAAAGTCGACCGATATTAAAAACTATTAATTCATAATTCAACAATAAATCTTAATTCTTGAAAACTTAGGGCAATTGTAGTTTTTTTTGTGGCCTAGAAATGTTATTCACGGTTACTATTCGAATGTTTAAATGAACAAAATTAACAAAATTAATAAATGTTAACCACAATAATCAAAAAATGATCACAATTTCACCAAAGCTCTAGGTTGCACTTATAGGATAAATCAACATCAAATTCAAGATTTTACACACTCATATATACAAGAAATATATATAATAACATAGCAACATATATATAATTACAAGCTACAAGAAGAAAAACACTTTTTATAATTTAAATTATAAGAAGTGTTTTACTTCTTGTAGCATCCAGCAACTCTTTTATTTTGAATGGAAATGAAACAAATTCATTTCTTCTTATATATTTTTCAAAAGTCTCAAAGGTTTATAGTTAATATTTTTTATAAATTTTGTAAATTTGTTTCATCTTGAACTTGATGTAAACGTCAATAAAAAATGTCAATAAAATTTTTGAACAGTTTGTCATCGGTAAAACCCTGTTTTTTTTTTAAAAGAAAACACTTTTCCATCACTTATTTATATAATAATATATAATTACATGATTTGGCTGTATATGAAACATAATAAAGTCAGTCTAAAATACATTATCTGACATAACTGAAATATTTGTAAATGAAGTTCCATTTGGAATAACATATAATACTTACTTTTAACAATGTTTTTAAAAATTAAATGAATTACTTGTGGATACAAAAATCTATACTATAAAATTCATTTTCAGCCCAATAATTTGCAAAGATTAAAAAGTAAAAAAAAATCATATACATACATGAAAAAATAACAATAAAGGAATTGTAAATTGTTATTGAACTTATATATAGAAATGGTGTAAACTTTTCTGTTTTAATTTCAGAACATAATCAATTGTTAATAATATTACGATATTATGTATCATAACCAAAAATCGTTTCAACTTACAAGTGATGAAAGAAGGAGTGCAAGTTTAGATATCATGAGCGCAGTTCCAGCAAGGAAAGCTATCTTTCCCATAAACATCTGACCCATCATTCCCGCCATGGCGAGCCCTGCCATCATCATCATACCACCATTCTTGTCCTTTTTCTTTCTTCCTGTAAATGTGAATATATGTGTTATATATGCAATGTTAGTCCTTAGTTTTAACTATCTTTTATTAGTTATAAGTATTACAGAAAATATAAAAAATTAAAACTGATTGTGAATGTTAATGTTATGTTGTCTGGGAATGTTTTATTATTATTCAATAAAAACTATAAAAACATTCTTTCCTATGTAAAACTTTAAAATGCAATAAAACAATCAAATAGCTATCTTAAAACAACCCCTCCGTAAACATATGAGTACTTATTATTTGCTATAAATAATAAAAATAACTAAGACCAGGTAAAGACTATTGAACAATCAATATAAAATAAAACGTAAATATTTATATAATTTTAATGATAAATGTTAAAATTATTGGGGGGCGGGCGCTAGAACAAATCTTGCATGCGGGCGCTGAGAACCCCAGGACTGACCGACCCTGCATACATACTTTTTCTATAATTTTGATTTTTTCTAATGTATGACAAAATATTCAGAAGGTTTTGGAACGTAAAGATATATAAACATTTTCATTTTCGATTCCTTTGCGATCACTATAACTTACCCTGCGGAAAGTTATTTTTGGAAAACTTCTCAAAATTGAATAAACTGCAATAGTTTTTTACATTCCGATGCTACAACAACTCGATATACTTATAAAGCACTCAAATAAATCACTAATTAACATATTGATTTCTTGATAATTAAGTCGATCATTTTTGATCGACACATTATTGATATCTGGACAGCTCTACGAGCTTAAGATGTTAACAACTCTGCAATTCGTTATTCTAACTCGCGTTTTAAAGTATTGCGCGGAATCTAATATAGTTCTCTAGATTAAAACTTACAGTAGGCAAAGTTGGATGGATTAGCAGGAATTGTCGGAGGATCGACAAAATTTTTGGAGGGCCTCTCGTGCTTGACACGAGGCCCCAATAAGACCTATTAAATATTATATAAGATATCCTTATTAACTTTCCGAAGGAGAAGTTTATGTTTTCATCAAAAAATCCGATTCGCTAATTTTATGTTTTCTCGACGTTTCAAGCCATTCTGAATCGAATGAGACCAAATTTGAAAAAAAGTATGTGTGTGTGTGTGTATGGGAACAGATTTTTTGCCGTAAATCGACGTTTTCTCGAAAACGGCTGGGCCGATTTCAAAAATTTGAAAGCCATTCGATGTATCTCGACGAGGACTATCGAACGATCGGCCAAGCCGTTTCTTTTTAAATCGCAGAAAAGTGAAAAATTTTTCGTCTACGTTTTAGCCCGCAATTCTTACTCGATTTTGAAAATTCAAAAACAGTTCGAAAGAAATTGAATGGCAATCGTGCTGATTAGTTATTGGTAAAAATCGGCCGGGCCGTTTTCTTGTAATAAAGTGTTAAAAAAATTTTTTTCGACGATTTTTATTATTATTTTTTTGACGGTAGATACTATAGTCTTCTAGATCATACTGAAATATTATGGCCTTACGACAATTGGTTTACCTTTGAAAATTCATCAAAGTTTGCAAAAATTGGTGTCGTTTTTTTGGCATTTGTCAAAATTAGACCTTCCATCGACGATTTCTCAAAAATGTCTGAACCGATTTCAGAAATTTAAAAGCCAATTGATGTATTTCGATGAGGACTATCGTTTGTCAGTTTTGTGCAACGATCTGCCAAGCCGTTTCTTTGTAATTTGAAAAAAAATGTTAAACCTTTCGTCCACTTTAAGCTCATCCTACCAAACCGATTTTTAAAAATCAAAAACTGTTCGAAAGATATTAGTTGGGAATGGTACTGATTAGTTTTAGGTGAAAATCTACCGAGCTGTTTTCTTGCAATTAACTGTTGAAAAAAAAATTTAAGCCAATTTTTATGAAACTTTGTTTGGCGATGTATATCATGGTCTTACTGAAATATTACGGCCTTACGACAAGTAGTTTAATTTTAAAAAATTATCAAAGTTTGAGAAAATGAGTAGTTTTTTTGACGTTAGCTAAAATTAAAACTAGACGATTTACTTTGTATAACAATATAGTACTTGGTCTTAAAAAACATACTAAACCATTAAAATCCTACCAAAACTGGTTTAAATATAATAATTGTTGATTTTTGTAAAGTTGCTTTTTGAAAATACTCCTAGTAAACGTGTTCGTTTGTTTTCAATTATGTGTAATAAATCCACTCATAAATTAATTTATGTTTTATTGATTAAGTCGATTATTTACACATATCGGGAAGTTCATGTAACTTGCCTCAAGGCTAAATACCAAACCAACTAGTTTATTAACTTCCCGTAGGGCAAGTTATAGTAATCTAAATAAATTGTAGAGTATTATTATTAGCTACAAAAATTATAAGAATAGCTAAGACCAGGTAGATACTATATTTTTTTATATTTATTTATTTCAGCCTAATGGCCTAGAAATACATCATAATCTTAAGTCACAATAATACCTTAAATCTACTTTATATACAAAAAAATAAGCAGAAAAGTCTAATCAGGGGGATCTAATAACTAAATAAATACTATTGAACATGATTACAAATAAAATAAAAAGTAAAAAATTTAGATAATCCTATTGATTGTTTAGTATTTAATAATATAAAATTAATAAAATAAAATAAAAGTATAAAGCATAATGAATATTGGTTCAACTCAAAAATCCAAAAAAGTATAGATTTTAGTTTTTGTTGCAATTTTGTTGATAAATTATATCAACAAATTATTATATCTTGAAAAATTAATTTTATGATAGTATATTTCAATATTCACATTCAAAATTCGTATTTTAAAATTCTTGACAAACAGTTTCATGTGCACGACTTTTATGAGCAATACCAAAAAATATTTTATATAATGAGTTATGTTCAATTAAATCTTCATGTAGATACCTACTAGCATTTCGATTATTAAAAATTGTTGTAAAATATAAAACTAACATTTAATTTAATTTTTATCTTATTCATATATTATCGCTAGATAAAAGTGCAAAACATATTTTAGGATGCTAATTAAACTGTAGTATTGGCTATTGAGACAAATTTTTGAAACATTCCTTTTTATAAACAAATATTTGATTAAAACAAATATGAAACAAAAAATTGAAAACTTTTTTTAAATGTTGGAAATAATCTCATTCAAAGTGTAATCACAAGTTAATAAATTTGCTGGTGAGCATGAACATAACTTGTATAACGATTTTTTCCCTCTATTAAATTTGCTTTGAAATGTAAAAAATTACCGATCTTAAATATTAAGCTTTAATATTAAAATTTATGAAAATTCTTGTTGCATATAAATGTGTTTGTTTTTGAATAATGCTGACTATATATATATAATATATATATATAGTCAGCATTATTATATATATATATATATATATATATACGCAAAAGTTGGTAATTATCAAATGTATTTTCAGCTGATATGTTAGAAATTAACATAAAATTTTTGAAACAGTAAAAGATCTAACGAAACGTGTAAAAAAATATTAGACTTGAAATTTTAATTACAAGGAGATATAACGGCAATTTTTTCATATAGGTCAGTGAATTTTAACAATAACTAAAAAATATTGAATGCTTTAGCATTTATTTAAATACTTCTTGAAATTTGAAATTTGCTACAAAATCGGACAAGGTATTACCTAGAAGTAATACACCTATTGAAATAAATATTTTTAAATTTGCAATTCAGTTTATAGGTACAATTCTTAGAAATATGAGGTAGGAAATTTTATTCTGACTCCGCTTGATTAAGTTTTGTTTATTTACTTTTCATGTAGACATATATAAACGTCGTCGTTTAATTCATAAGCTACAAAAGCTTTTGTCTACAAAACACAAGCAATGGAAGTTAAAGTATTAATAATCTATTTGAAAACATTTAAAATTCGTCGAATATTTCAATACGGTACGGGAAGTTCCAGCAATTTGCCTTAACACTCGATACCTTGCACCACTAGTTTGAATTTTTTAACTAAAATTGTTATTGAACATCTCCAATCGTTCGTCTCTTCTTCAATGCATGGGTTACTTTCTTATAAGTTTATTATCGGTAAATGAAATGTAATCAAGAAATGACCAAATAAGGGCCTGTTTTGAAACGTTCGAAATCTCGTCCAACTGAACGTTTGAACTTGCTGTGCAGTCAATAAACGTGAAACCAAGCGCACATATAACATCAGATACATTACTGAAGCCATAAAATATGAAAATGGAAGTAGAGCAAATCATGTATATTAATATCGTAGAGACACAGACCGTATCAAAGGCAAGTAAAGTAGTGGTTCAAAATAAATGAGCAAGGACTCCTTAGCACCTCGTGACCCACTTGTCAAATCATTTTGTAGCAGAGTTACCTACGCTTGAACCCAGTAACACAATTAAATGATCCGATCAAAATCTCATCGTTATCTTTCTATTGTTTGTCTTTTCTCGTGCTCGTGAATGCCATAGCATAGGAATATGCTTTTTTAAAACATTCCTTGGCGGCGGAGATGGCCCTATTGGCAACAAGCACGACTAGAATGCCAGAGATACTCGGATTGATTAATATACTTAAATATAGTATCGAAATTGAATTGTAATATTGAATAAATGTCGAGAAGATACACTCGTAATATGTAAAATCAATAAAATATTATATAGGGTAGGGCGGGTCCAGTTTGACTTTGAACAAAAACCAAATCAATTATATCAGAAAAGATACCACATATCAAATAAACAACTATCTGACAATGTTCAGTGAAATTCCTAGTTAAATAATCATTGTGGAAATGCATTTTATTTTCTGTTTTTCAAAAAAAAATTACTTGGTTCTTTTTACCCCATAGGCAGGGTAAAATGGGACAGCTAAGGGGTAAACAGATCCAATGTCTTATTTTTAATTTTAAAGGGTTTTTTTCAAAACAATAACTACAACACTCAACCAACGCAAATTATATAAATTTATTTTACATATTTTTCACAAAGATAACACTGTATATACCTTAATCTGGTATTTCGTCAGAAATATTAATCAGCAGAGTTGGGATAACTAATTATTTATTATATTTCTTCTTAAATTATTTTTTTTAAACTTAATTTATTTTTTTATTTACTATTATTTATTGTTTACACCTGTGTCAGGGTAAAGGTTTAGCTGGTCTTGTTTACCCAGTTATATAAAAAAACGTTGAATCTAACTTAAAATTAACAATTGAAACAATTAAGTAACGTATACATAAAAATTAAATTAATGTCTCGTAAACTAAACCATAGTGCTCACAACCAAAAAAAAACTAACAACGAAAGAAAATAATTTTGTTACGGATTTTCAAACTACGGTTTAACTCCAGAGAGCGACGCCGATGTTTTTCCCTGTACTTTTAAATATTGTTGTGAAAAAATTATTAACTCTATTTATTACTGAGATATCGATGGTGAACCTTTTTACCCGCGAACCTTAAAGCCCCGCTCTACCTTACTATAAAACATAAAAATTAAAAGTATTGTAAGTGGCAGCATGCTCTAATCGTAAGTAAGCAAGCTCAATAAATTACTTGATTACTGGTCCTTATTTCAGAAAAATCGTACATAAAACATTGAAAATATAAGCACATCCTGATCTGCTAATACTATACTATTTATATATGAAGTCCCATGGATATATAATAGATAAACATACAACCAACTAGCTGTAAGTGGAATTCTGTCTTAAGGCAATTAGAGCATCGTGCCTTAAGGCAAATTGCCGTAACTTCCCGTACCAAAAATTATTATTTTTTTTAAAAACGATTAACATTTTTGTAAAAAATATACTTCGAAAAAATAATATTTTTGAGAAACTATAAATTGGACAAAAAATTACTTTTTTTTGAAAAAAAAAAATGTTTTCTTTATTTTGACATATTTTGGAAGATCTGAACTTTTTTTCAAAGCAATCGTACTGCTTTAACTGCATAGGAACAAAATATAAAGCGCGTAAGCGCCGCGTCGCTGTCTAACGCATAAGCATTGGTACGGAACCCATAGGAATGTTAACAAAATGTATACTTATTGTTAAAATCTCTATAAAATATCTGATAATTTGATGTGCATATGTCTAATGATCATTTTTGACCGCCAAATGGCTCATTTTTTTACTTTTTCCTCCACATTTCCGAAACCGCTAGACCTACCTCCATGAAAATTTTATCGATTCTTCATCTTGTCAATACAAGTGAAATGTTTTTTGAATTATTCAAATCGGACGCTCCGTTCTCTTAAAAACTGAGTTACCGTTTTCGGCACTTCTTGCCCCGTATCTTCGGAACGGCTGAACCTGCCTTCGCCAAAAACTAATCAGCACGTCTCCTTATCAATACGAATCGAATGTTTTTTGAATTATTCAAATCGGTTGATCCGTGTTCCCGAAATCGTCGACGAAAATTTGTATCCGCACATACATACACACACGTACATACACACACACACACACACACACATACATCCATTTTTTCTAAGGTATGCCAAAATGTTCAGAAACCCTTGAAACGTAAAGATATATAAAAATTTTCATTTTCGATTTTTTTGCGATTACTATAACTTGCCCTACGGGAAGTTAAAAATTTGAATATGCATACAAATTTTATTTGATGGTTTTGATTACCCCAAGGTGTGAGTGTATATCTTACAACAATTCGTTAGAACAATTCTTACATGCGTAAATATGCATAAAAATGCTCATTAATGAGTCATTCAATGAATAATTTAACTATTCGTTTTAATTATTCATTGTTGTTCATTCGCTTTCATTTGAATTTCTATTATACCAATTAACAAGCATAATAAAGCATTGATCATTATTTATATTAACACACGTACGATTTCATAATTTTTTACACTTTATTAGCAAAGTCTCATAATACAGAAAAATAGTGTTTGTATTTTAAAGTAGCATGTATTACTTAGTTTTGTAGTGATAAATAGTAAATCAAATTACAGCTTTATTATAAGACCATATTTGTGTGATCTGGGAAACTTATTAAAGATTTGGCTTACTTTTCACTTCACCAAGCGTCAAATTTATATAATTTAATTTGTATAATCATAGCTAAATGTCTACCTTGATTCATAAAATGATACAACAACGGCATGTGATGATAATAAACACTAACATTAAATACAATGCGTAAACATCCGTGTTTATCTCAATTGTTCTTCAGACTAATTTAATTATAAAACGATGCTCGTCATAAACAATACACATCAAAGATAAGTTTAATTCAACTATCCGTTAAATTTAAAATTAACGGTTGTCAGACAGTTATTCTGCGTTTGTTAAATAAATCAGACCACGCATTTTTGATAATAATTAACGCAATCTTTTGAGCGTGCAGGAAGATACACGTCGCTGATTTTTGCCTAAAATTTTATTTATCTATGTTTAGACATTATTCTTTTGTAGGTCATAACATACAATAAAAATCTGTGCTATAATTTATTTCGATGAGATGACATTTTATATAATTTTATGATCATTATAAATTTATTCAGACTGCTGTATCATAGTCTTGTCAGTAGACTTCACATAGAAAGCCTGTACAAATAGTTTTGTAAGAAATTCCTGGTTTGTCTTTTATTCATCTCTCTGAACGAATGCAGCAATAATGATGATCTAGAACTCTAATGTTCCATTTAAAATTTTGCCACAAGATATTCTAGAGAGTAATAAATGTTTTCCTGGCATTCTCTGCATTCAGCATGTAGTGTAATAAAAATAGAGTTTAATTATGTTTGATGAAAAACACTATTTGACGAAGATAGATAGAAGAATTATTTTTATTTATTTAAGCGATATTTATATGATATCTCAGCCATAATTGCAACGTGTTTTGCCCAAAACATCTGTGAGTTGTAAGATCACAACGTTTATCTTGAATCCTTTAATATAAAAACATGTTTTAAGCTCCATGTCTTTCCCTAATGCATGAGAGTATTTAATAAATCTCGTATTTTACTCATTTCTTTCAGTAGTAAAGATTGTTAGCAAACATATATATCAAACCTGTTGCAAACAATCAAATAAATTGTTTTGATGCTGAATATAATTGCTTAACAGCATTTTAAAACTTTTATTCAATATAACAGTAAGCTATAAAATTTTATGGTATTACCGATGGTAATTATACGAATAATTTATAAGTTCAATAATTCCGTTAAATTTAACTGTTTTCCGCGTTAGTGTATGTATATGGTAAACATACACTTTTCTCAAGCGATTTCATCTCCGTCCCTGAGATACATGCACCTATTATCATACAAAAACATATTGTTCCAGTTATAAATTACGTTAAAATTACTGTGAAAATAAGAATCATCGTAAATAAATCGACTGTATTATATATAAAATACGGTTACAGTAATTCGTTACGGTATATTTTATACTACACGTCAGTTTGCCAATCATTCATACATAAAACTAATTTGAGAAAACATCATGATTTAAAAGGGTCCAGTATAGCTCGAGTTTAATATAATAATGTAATACAAACTGTACTTAAAACGCATACACCTTGCAAAACTAATCAACTTTGTACACACATTCATCAAGTAATTGTTAATATATCGCATTATGATCCGATAACATTCAATAATAATAATAATAATAATATATGTGATTTTAAGTATAGAAATAATAAATTCATTGAAGGATAAAATACTAAATATTATCACAAACATTATGTTCTAAGAGTGCAATCATAAATTTTAGTATTTGTAATAATAATAAACGAATTGGACATTTGAGTGATTTTTATACGTTGTTCCAAAATTGACTTGAAAGCGCATTTAGATTTTAATCGTTTGTGAGTAGTAAAGTACTCGCTTTTTAGGCCTACCTTATGCGTTTACATACATTTTTATCTTAATATATACTTCATTAATCGTTTTTTACGACAATTTTACAAAATTGATTTGATTGATATATGCAGTACATTTACGAACTGTACATTTACACACTGTACAAATTATTATATTAATTCGACTGCATCGACCAATCTTCGTTCAAATTTTATTACAATTTTTTTCCGAAAATTTCATAAAATTGATTTGAATGATTTATTCTGTACATTTAGTACAAATTATTATATCTCGACTGCATCGACCAATCTTAGTTCAAATTTTATTACAATAAATCTACATGCATATATGTCGTATTGATTATAATTACGAAAATATTATCTTTACATATTCAATATTTACATTCAGTTTTTATAAACGGTGTCGGGATTCGACCTTGATACCCCTTTCATGTTAGTTGATAAGTTGCCATTGTATAAGCAGATAAAAATAGTTGTCATAAGAGTTTTAGCTATATTTAGGAGAAATGATTTAAAGTTTCGTTAAAAATTTTCAAATTTCAGAATTAATTTTTGTACTCAATGAGCAAACAAAAAAAACATCATATTATCACATCGCATGATTAAGCACTAATATATTCAATAATAGTTATGCACCCTATTACATCTGTTTGTTTCAATCAAAGAATTTTCACAATTTTATGATCAATTAAGTAAAATAACAAAATTTAGTTTTGAATGGGTTTTAAAAAAATCAAATCGAGTCATTCTGAATCACTTGAAACAAATATTGCGTACGATTTAAGAAATTCATTCATTTGACAAAAATCAATAATGACTTACTCGAAATATTTTGTTTTATAATTTGATTTCTTACAATAGTTATTGCTCGTAGTTAACAGTTAAATAAAGTAAATTTCGTCCACGTTTTTGCAAAACGTCCTAATATAATTTAAAAATTACAAAGTGTGTTTGGAAGATATCAGTCAAATATTAAGCTGATTAATTAGCAGTTGAAATATATATTCGTCCCAATTTTAAACATCACAATTCTTGTTGACCACCTCGATCATTTTCAGATATTGCAAAATTCGTGCAACTTGCCCAGAAATAAAAAGTTACTAATACTTTGTTTCAGTTTATGTTAGTACAAGCGAACGCTACACATGTCTGAATTTCAAATATTGCTTTATCAGAAAGAGATTTTAGATCTTTGCGTGAATAAAATACAATTAACAAAAAATTAAATAATTAACTAACAATTTAAAATTAATCAGTTGCGATTTCATTAATATAGAAGAAGGAAGTTTAAAGGATTCATAAAAACATATCTGTAAAATTGCAATAGATTTCAAATGTTGAAATATTTCACAATGATAATTTTGATTTTGATTGGAACATTTGTGTGATAATAAACGGTGAAAAATATTTGTTAATATATATATATATATATATATATATATATATATATATATATATATATATATGAAGTATTTTGCAGCCCAATCATCGAATTCAAAAAATATTAAAATAGAATTTTTTTTATTCTATTAAATTTTTCTTTGTCTTTTTCATGGTTTGGAAAGTATATAATTTTCTCTTTTTCATATTTAATATCAACTATTGTTATTTATGTAATATGTTTTTTAGATTACTGAAGGATGACACACATTAAGTGTCGAAACGTTAAAAGAATAAAAAAAATCTATTTCAATCTTTCTTTTAATTCGACGATTGGGTTGCAAAATACTTTAAATATGTATCAACGTCGACAAAACTATAATATATAATATATATATATATATATATATATATATGTAAATGTATAAAGGAATATATATATATATATATATATATATATATTAATATTATTACCTTCCATTTCAGCGTCATCAGCGACAAATTTAACTTGTAAACTCCTAGATCTCACAAAATCATGCACTCCCTGAACAATTTGCTCATCTGGTGTCAACACTTTGGAATTATTCGTGATATCCGCTCTCCAATCACGATCTTTTGTGATCGATAAATAATCAGTAATTGGCCATACAGCATCACTTTCAACTGCTTGCTGCAGATTCCTAGCAATAAGGCGTTTTACACAAGGCAATACATCGCTGTTTCGGAGACAATAGCGCAACTGTCCAACGGTTGAAGAAATTTCTACATCTTCCTGCTTAGTAACAACCACTAAAAGCGATAATCCAACTAACACAAAATTCATGATAAAGCCCTTCATGCCGAATATCGATTTCGTATAGGATTTATAATGTCTACAATGAAGACGAATAACGTAATGAAATTGTCCATATGAGTACCGCGAGTATATATACTCAAGATACAATTTTTTCGGTTACCTGAGCAAAGCATGCATGCGAGAAAATAGTAGCGGTTTCGGTGTTACCTAGCAGTCAAAGAGGGGTATGATTTAGATGCGCAGAGTATTAACGGAGTATTTGTTGCGTGAGCAAAACAGATTTTCATTTTAATTTAAATATTAATTCTAACAATAAGACCTTCAAATACAAATTGTTATAAATGATATCGTGACGTCATTGCCAAAATACGAGCAGCCTAGTTGAAGAAGTTTTTTTGCAATATTATTTTTATAATGGCAAATTAATTGCATGTAAGAGTTAACTTTAATCTATGACAAATGAAAACCTACTTAAAAATTGTTGATTTATTTTTAAATAGTGTTTCTCGTATTAGAACACTGAATAACGGTTTAATGTATTTCAAATTAATTAATTGTGGGACTTGCGGTTTTGATATAAGATCTAATCTGTACGCAAAATTTAGTATCTTGCATTAAATAGAAAGAAGCGAAAAAAGTCAACAGAGGATATTTTGGTTACATATGCTCTACTTTCCAAATATTCTATTCACCAATCATATCCAAAAATGTGCACGCCAGAAACTTTCACAGACCATTTCTACATCCTATTATAGGCTATTTTTTTTATTTAAGATAGTTTAAAATAACATAGAAAGCATTATAGATTTTTTGTTTTGAATTAATCGTATTTTTATGCATATAATATACACATACATACTACACACAATATTTATAAATAATATAGATGGTAATCTGCAAAGTTTGCGATAAACCTAGACGTTTTCGGGAAAAGACAAGAAACTAGGAACACAAAGAATGACTAAAATTCTTTTACCTTCATTAGAATTTTTGTTGAAATATTTATTGGTAGTTTATTTCGATTTGCCTCCTTTAGGAATAAAATCCTAGCAACGTCAAAAGTTAAATTGGTAATTACATTTATATTCACATTTCAGTAGGACTAAATCAGTAGAAATCGGCTACTTTTCATGTCCCTAAATGTTAAATTTTGCGCATGCCAAGCATTTTTTTAATTGTTTAGTCAAATTTTACTCATTACATAATCCTAAATTAAACTAAGGTTGGGGTTAATTATTTTGTTTTTTAAAATAGTGAGTCTATTGTTTGTGACGGATGTTATAAGATGTGGGGGATATGAATTTTTCCCCACCCACACATCCCCCACCCCACATCTTATAAAATCCGCCACAAACAATAGACTCACTATTTCAAATAACAAAATAATTAACCCCAACCTGAGTTTAATTTCCACAAAAGATAATAATTTTGAAGGTACCATTTGCCTGCCTTACATCAAGGAACTTTATCCGATGTGGAAAAAACTTTTTTATAACGCAAATCTTCGTTTAGTATGCAACATTGATTTAACGCTCAATTCCCTCTTCTCAAATTTAAAGCCGCGCACTAGTTTAGAACGAGTATCCAATGTGGTCTATAAATTATCTTGCAATGGCTGTGATTCCACCTATATTGGCGAAACAGGACAGAACCTTATCAAACGTTTAAAACAACACCATAATAACTCAAAAAACAAAAATCAAGGGCAAACAATGATCACAGAACATTTAAAACTAAATAACCATACGTTCAATTTTTATGACGCAAAGGTTCTTCATCATAAGTCGACGCTTTGCAAAATCGGCTTTTATTATTTTGGACAAACTTATTAATAAACGAACTGATTCCTCTGCGAAAATTACCAATATGTTCTAAATAATGTTTCTCAATTTGTATCGAATACCTAGCACCACGCTATGTTAAACACTATCACACACACTTGCACAGCGCATCTTACTGATGGTCAGTGCAAGCACATGAGTTTTTTTTCTCAAAATTTTGACCTCGCATCTCGAATTTTTGCAAAAACTTTATTTTTATTTGGCATGCCTGGGATACACGAGTGCTTACGTATAATATTCTATTTATTAATTATTTTTTATTCTTTATAAAAAAGAAATTAATGACATTTGGTGCTTGTTTCCAATTATTAATTTTTTACAAGCTGTATTAATATGTGTAAGTAATAATCTAAGAAATACAAGTAATGTTTTATGCATTATTTTAATTTAAGGTTTAGATATAATTAGTCTGTGTGTTTAGTTTTCTTTTTATTCTTGCAAGCATGCTTATGTATATTTAGTTTTTAACGTTATTTTCTGTTTTTTTTTCAAAATTGTAGAACCACTGACGATGACGTAGAATTTTACATCGAAACGTATGGAAAAATAAAGATGTTTTAAAAAATCTTTATTTATATTTTTTACTTGATGTTACGCCCTCCAAAAAACACACATCATAGTCACAACCATAACAAACTACAAAACATTTTTACTATTGATAATTTATAACTGAACTATAGGCTAATATAGGCTGGAATAATAATGATTACATTGAACAATTTTTAAGTGTTGTTCAGAACTTAAAAATCTAATAACCGAAGCTCCGATAATATAATCAAGTTGAAACCTGAACAATTGAATTTTTGCATATGTATATTGAATACATTTTACTACTTTTTATAAAAAAGTAATTTAGTTTTACCATTTTTAAATAAAATATCATATTCTATTATGTTCAATTATGTAATGTTTTGTTAAGATTTGTATTCTGAAATGAAATCACATATATAAATCAAACTTTCAATAAATAAAATCACAAGCAATCATTCGTATTTGTACTATAGAAATATTATTAAAATTAAACGTGAGTGATATAACATCATAAAATTTTGTATGTGTTGTTTCATTCTCTACATTTGTCTAACACGTAAATAATGAGACTATGTTTCAATCCACAATATATATTTTCCCGTAATATTACTTACAACTTAAATCATTGTTAATAAAATTATTTACTAATAAAATATGCAAAATAAAAAAAATACAATTTACAAAAAAAAATTATACTATCTGTTACAACAATAGAATGCAATGGTTTAGCAACAAAAATCTTTTGGGTGCATAGTTTACATCCAACTGATATCATCTGGTAATAATGGTATTCCTAATGCATGGTGTATTAAGGGTGTTTGTAATGTAATTGCATATTCTACATATAAGCATGTGTTTAAGTCAATTTATGCATGCATTAAGCATGCACACATTGCATACACATATGCACATGATGATTATGAGTGAGTGTGTGAGTGTTTAATTTTGACCTTTCAGGAAGATAACTTATTTGAGCAATCCTTTTGCCTTAAATAATTCACGCATTAAATCTTTCAAATACTTGATCTCACGTTCAATATCTGTACATTGAGTTCGCAACTTCTTATTATATTCCAATAAATCTTGCTCTTTGCTAATAATTTCTTCAATCTGAGCTTTTTTCTTCTGGCGATACCTTGTAGCTGCATTTTTGTTTTGCTCTTTCTTTCTATTTTTACGATCACCCCTTCCCAACCTATGATATAACTTATAAGAATGTTTGGTTGAACTCTGATCTGGAACCCAATCATCATCCTGGTCAGAAGATAGTGAACTACTGTTGTCTGGAGATGAAATTGTTTTGTCTTCTGATGTAAACGAACTTTCATAAAAGTGATCATAAATCTGATCTGCTATGTCACTCTCCTCACTCATAGGTATAACGTCTTCAGTTGATTGCTGTTCCAGACTCAACATGTCAAAATCATTCTGTTCGTACAACCGTTGGCATATGTCAACTTCCACATCATCACCAAATGTCTTATCCCAATCAGGCGATGAATCCAAATGATTGAATTCATTACACTGTTCAGGCTGGGTGTAAAATAATGATGTTGGACTTTGAGGCGGAGTAAAATGATTTAGTTCCACTTTATCATAAATGCGTTCAAATTCTCGTAAAAGACTCTCAGTGTCTTGTTGAATAAAATCTGTGGTATCAAATTGCTGAGGAAATTTGGTTTCTCCGCTTAGAGTTTTGTTCATACCAGTTGTAGTAGAGAAATCCTCCAGCAGAGGCAAATCCACTTTCTCCTCCAGCCATTGAGAAAATGCTTCTAAATAGAAAAAATTACAATCTAATGTATACATAAATATAGTATCAAATAGCATTCTAAAAAAGTTGAGAGTTATAGTGATTTATTATTATAATGTATGTGAATGCTCACCATTAGTAAAGTTATCTTCCAGCAAGCACGAATCAGCAAAGTACGTCGTACATGGATCCGCCTTCCCCTCCCAATTGTAATTGTTGGATAGTGTGCTCATCTTTGTGGGTGGTTAAGCTTTCGGAGTTATATTCGAAAAGAAGGTTATTGAATTTTGTCTGAAGCGGAATGTTCAATAAACCACTGCTGAATGATGTATTTGTTGTCGTACAGACGCGTAAGGACGCGTTGAGTGCCATGATGGCTCTGTAAAAAAATCAAAACATATATTATGTAAAACAAATACTAAAATGTTGTTTTTATAGGAAACATAATACTAGAATATAAAATAAAAAAAAACATCTATGATTTCATGAAAAACATGACAATTTTATTAATCCCAACAAGGTAAAGGTAAAGGATTAAGTTTAGTCCCAATGGGAACTGACATTCAAACAAACTTGGCTTTCAAATCTCACCTATCAGGTCTAAAATTACAAAACTTTTGTAAAACTGTGTTTTTAATATTTATGTATATGTTTTTTTTATAGAATTTTTCCATTACTTTTAATATCACATATTTGTTAATTCCAGCTTAACTTTTGAATGATTGTATTGATATCAGTTGGATAGGTGTGCAATTTGTTATTAATATATTTTTGTATTTACTTCTAATAGACAAAGTTTTGAGCATAAAAAAAATGTTGTAACTTAAAATTTGTAAAGCAGTAATGACACAACTAGACAACTATGATTTTTCAAATTAACAATCAATCCATAAGATTTCATATATTTATGAAAGCAATTTGCATGAGTGATATCAAAACTTCTTATTCATGAATTTGTCAAATACACCCATCCCCCTGTTTTACACAGTATTAATTTCTGTTAAAATATAACACTACAAAATGAAAGTTACAATTACAAATTCTTAATAGTTTATAACTATGACGGAAATATGTAGATAAAATGGAAACTTCCTGTTTTATGACCAAAACTAAATTTTATGTGAGTATAATCTAGTTTGTTTTAGATGCTAAAATAAAGAGCATATTGATTTTAAACTTTATGTTTTCAATTAATGTTTAAATATAATTGATAGCGTGATTTTATTCCAGGTTAGCAAACAAAATCTATAATTTGTAAAAAAAAATATAGTTCGACAATGACAAAAAATAAAAATAAAAATATTTGTGTTTGATATTAAATATATTAATATTTATTTTTCTTTCAATGTGTTTGTTATTTATGATTGTAAAAAGTGACCAAGAGCGCTTTTTATAGTGATTTTTGTTTAGGACAGTTTTTCCATAAGAGTGAAATTTCAAGTTACATGGTTTTTTATGGAACCAATCTTCCATGTAAAGCGGGGGATAGCTGTACAATGAATTGTCAACATTATAGTAATATATCCTGAAAAGTATGTAATGACAACCTATGTGTGTGTAAATATATGTATGCATATGTATGGAGTATGTGAATTTAGTGTTGATATAGATTTTAATAAGTTATGTTGATTTGAGCTGTCAAGTAAAGACTGTTATTTAGTGAAACAAAAGACATATATTTAAACATAAATACGTTACACTAATACGCAGATTTAAATCCAGGCCATTAATAATTCGGACATTTAAAATTATATATTGAGCTATATATATGTAGCTTTAACTTATCAACTCAACATATAGTTTTAAGCGTTCGAATCATTGATAGCCTGGTTTTACATTTGTGTAACAGTTTAGTGAATTTATGTGTTAATAAATGACGGTCTAGATAGACCAAAACATATGAAAAATAAAGCTTTAATTCATAATTGCTTTATTTTTTTTTTTACTTAGTGCTGTAAAAAATTAATTAGTGTAAAATTAATATTATTTAATAAATTAGTGCAAAAAAAGAGTGCTGTTTGTTCATATTTCTAATTTAATATTTAACCACTAACAATACATTTGTTATATATTTATTAGTATAAGTATGTATATATATATATATATATATATATATATATATATGTGTGTGTGTGTGTGTGTGTGTATGTAAAAGTTTATTTTAATATCTGTTTAGAAACAAGTACAAATGATAACTAATAATTTAACACGTCAGATATATATTTTTTTCATTTCATTCGTACGAGATAAATAGGTATACATATGGTATGCATGAAGACTTTATTCTAAGACAGGAATGTTTTTAAACTCGATATAAGTTTATGTTTATGGCATGTCTGTTTATTTTGTATACAGTTAGACTTAGAAATATATGAAGATTCATTAGCTAAATTTGAAGAAATGTAATATTGCATGAAGTTGTGAAATCAAGATGGTCGCCTTGATCTCATATTTCGCGATTCCTTTCACCATCTCTTAATTTTCCAAATAAATGCAATATAATTTTGAATAAACTTACTCCATTTTTATTTACGGTTTACTGGCACACTTGTGTGTGCAAAGTTATTTAGAACTAGTCCCTCATCTTGATCGCTTTTATTGAGCCACAAAATTTAGTTATCACTTTAATCGAACTTTCTAAGAAACTGACCAAAGATAAAGACGTGAACCACACCTCGGGACAAAAAGCATAGATATCAAGTTGATTATGAAACACTGGTGAGGGTAGCGCCTCTGGTGGTATATCTCGAAAGCGTTTATAATCGTTGTGTTTTGAATTAAGCAAATATAAAATATTTATTGTACCTTATGATCTTAAGCTTTTTCCACACGACAAATAAATAAATTAATTAACGAGTTAAAAATAAATAAATTAAGTTCGAATTGAAAATCAGTCACCCTGTGCGTGCCTGTGTGTAATAATAAAGTTTCAAATTTTATTATATTAATAAATTATATAAATTATACTATTATAAATTTATATAAATTTGATTTTATCGAATGATTTTATTATGATTATTTATTTAAAGTATACAAAAACAATTGTAATAAGAACATTGATCTGATTTGTCCAGATTATTCAGTATGAAATCAGCTGATACGATGTATTTTACATGCAATTGATTCACATCACATTATTATATTGTCAAGGATTTACATTGTCATTTACATAAAATGCATTTAATTTCACTAAAGAAGAAAAAAGTAGATTTAAAAACATTTAACAATAGCGGGACTGATAAGAGTTAATAAGCAAATTTTTAACTTCCCGTAAGGGTAGTTACAGTAATGGGCCGAAAATAAATATTTTTACATATCTTCACGTTTTGAAGGTTTCTGAACATTTAGGCATACCTCAGAAAAAATGGATGTGTGTGTGTGTGTTTTGTATGTCCGCTTTTCGTCCACGTTTTCGGACGCACGGATCAACTGATTTGTATGGTTCAAAAAACATTTGATTTCTTTTGATAGGGAGATGCATAGATAATATTAGAATACGATGTATTCATGGGGAGATGTGCTGATTAGTTTTTGGCAAAGGCAGGTCCAGCTTTTTTTGTAGTGCAGAATAAGAATCTATTCTATTGTTTTGTATTTATAAATTGTATGATAAATCAAAGAAGAAGCATTTTAAATATCAATTTATATAATGGAAATGAGTTTTCATTAATTTAATAATCATATTATTAATCAATTTAAATTTACTGTTTACTGTATGTTACATGTTTATATTTATTTATTATAATTCTTAAAATATTCAGAATAGTTTGTAAATGATTTGAAATGTATGTAAGTGTGCATGTGTGTGTATGTATTATTGACCAGATGGCTGCATGGTCGCAAATGGCAGTGAAATTAATACAAATATGTAATATATATATATAGGCTTGTGATATAAATGTAAATAACAGAAAAATGTAGGACAGAATATTAATGTATTTCATATATTCATTACAAAAATTTGTCCTAGTTCATTATATTCATAAGTCCTCATAAGGAATGTATCTATTAAGTGAATGCCTGATACACTCAGCAGTCCAGATCTCGTAGGAAATGCAGTCAAAACGCATTCAAGTGATTTGCCCCCTTCTAATGTTCCTAACTGTAAATAATATATTATAATATGTCCAATGCTATATATAAATTCAACTAAATACAATTGTGCTTGAAACCATTCTATGAACTACTATTTAAATCATCATGTCAGATTGAGTATAGAAACTGCTAACCTTACGATCTGAGACACCTATCCAATGAAGCCCTGAGTTTTCAATAGGTCGTAGTCTTAACAAAATTTCTACAGGTCTCTGGCTAAATTAAAATAAAATTATATGAAAAAATATATTAATAATATATTTTAGACTTAGTAAGGTGTACAACTTTCTAGTAACTTGGAATATGTATATATATATATATTAGGGTGGTCCTTAAAATGGTCATTTTCGAATTTCCTTGCTCCCAGGGGCTCAAATGGTTCCAAATAGATAAAAAACAATTCTCTGAAAGTTTTAGCTCTTAATATTAATGTTTAGATAGAGCGCAATTCAATCAAAGTTTTGTATGGAAATAGCATAGAAAAATTTTCAAAAATTTAAAAAATGGTTTTTAGATGTAATTTAGTGAACAAATGAATGAATAAAACTCATTCATTTGTCGCTAAGTTATACCTAAAACATTTTTTTTTAACTTTCAAAAATTTTCCCATGCTTTTTCCATACAAACTTTGATTGAATTGCGCTCTATCTAAACGTTAATATTTAGAGCTAAAACTTTCAGAGAATTGTTTTTTACCTATTTGGAACCATTTGAGCCCCTGGGAGCAAGGAAATTCGAAAATGACCATTTTAAGGACCACCCTAATATATATATATATATATATATATATATATATATATATATGTGTGTGTGTGAAAAAAATGTACAAAATTTGTGTAAATGAGAACTAAAAGAACTTCATATTACATACACAGACATGTAACACAAAAGTTACATTATGTTAGTTAAGTTATCTCAAATATTGTAGCATATTTTGAATTAGGCATTATTCTTTAGATTTCTACCAGAGTGATAAACTATAAACATAGCATTTACCTTATGTTAGAAATTTCACAGATCACATCAAAAGTCTCCTCTATGCATACAGTACTAGGAATATTTTTTATTGAAACATTTATATCACCATATTTAGGTGCCTGTAGAAAATTAAATGGGTATATGTATATAAATAAAGAAATAAATAAATAAATATTATATATATATATATATATATATATATATATATATATATATATATATATATAGAATGATGTGAATTAAGTTATACTTACAATTCTATAGAGTTGACTAGTTTGCAGACGCCCTTTTTCACCAAGATTAGACCTCCATACAATATCTAGTTTACCTATGTTTGTAGCATCAGATAATGCCTCCTTAGTAGTAAGGCAATACAGTAAATTACAACTGCACTGAGACGACAAATAATTAGTTTCGTCAAGAACTGTGCGCGTTTCATCTACTGCATTCAATTCATTAACTAAAAAAGTTTAACATATTTTAAAGCTCTTAAATAAATATTGGACAAATAATATGTATTGTAGGTGCAGAAATGCATATGATGTATGCCTTTGTTATATTATTAAATCTAAAATTATTATAAGCAGTATCATCTGCATATTTAAATATTATCACCATTAAACATGTCAGAACTCTCTAGAAGCACCTTCTCCAAGCATACAACACCCGAAGTAATATTCTGTATAGTTGCTTCTAAATACACTTCATTTGAATCAGCATTGTAAAATTTGGTTTTGATGTCTAACGGCTTCACAACTTGGAATTTAAAAAATTTACGAAAGCTTTCTTGTGTATTCTTTGTTGAATTATAGTTCACCTCACAAACTAAACTGCCAGCAGATAATATGAAAGAATGTTATTAACATGAAGAATACAAAAACTTTATGTATTGAATTTTGTGTATGCAATAAGCTTACATATGTGTTCCAATTTCTTTTACTTCATAATGTATAACACTATCCAGCGTGTCATTTGGCCCTAGGGAACTTGGAAGCTCTTGATTCGGTGAAGGCAATATATGTATGCTCTGACTAGTAATTTGCAAGTTGGCCTAAAACAAAGTACATTGAAATTCTGTAAAGAAATATTTATTGCATGCAGCACTGTTACCTTTAGATGAACTCCAGTTACAAGTTCATTGGTACAATTATGAACGCAGATGTAACAAGAAAAAGTTTCGCCTAAATATATATTACCAAAGCTTTGAGGAAGAAGTAAAAATTGCCCCACTTGGAGAGTTTCTGATCCACATACAGTGATAACATTTTGTTCAAGGTCTTGATTAAATATCCTTCTAGGTATATCCCTCATGTCACAGGTAATAATAGGTGGTGTCACTAAGGTCGGCCTGGTCAATCGCATAACTAGAAGTAAATAATAAATACTTACTTGTTTAAAATAATATATTAGAATCAAAGAAGAGGTATTAGTTTGTGAATTGGACCTTTTAAAGCAACTGCGTGCTCGAATTGCTCTTTAACTTCCATTGTATTCTATGCTTCAAAAATTTAATATTCCAATGTATTTATTATCAGCAATTATTGATTTATCACATTGTTAAGCAGCTTCAAATCTGTTACGCACAATATCATAATTATAGGAATCCACTCATGTTTTGACAGAATGTATAATCATTTTGTTAAAATTTAAATGTATTTTGCTTTCTCTTTTTGTCCACTTTGACAATCAAAATTACAAACGTCAAATATCTGCTCTTTACATCAGCGCCATTCGTTACTCTATCGGCGTGCGTAGGAATATCAAAATGGTTTAGATCATTGGTGTAAATTTCTATTAAACTCTCATAAGATTTATGCAAATTACTTTTATTTCAATATTTTATCTAAATTGTCTTCGATAATAAAACTCTACATAATTTGTTCTCTAAACTTTCTCATGCAATAACTTGTTGTTCTTATGAATAATTCACGCACAGAAGGCGCTCTTATTTATGAGCTTTTTGAACGTTTTGCCTTCTTTTACTCCAACTGCCTCGTTTTCAGTTCTTCACAGTCGATTTTTTCAGATGATGCAAAATTTGTATTCATTCCAATAACTAATAAAGAAACAAATGTTTTAGTGCTGATATTTATGTCAAGTACATTCAGAATAAAAATGATACATTTCAATAGATTTTGTCAAAAAAAATTCTCAGTTTAACCAGTTCAACATATGATTCATTTTTAAACTTTAAAATTAAAATAGAGGGTAGGGTTGCTCAAGTCATACCCTCTAAAGAAATAATGCTATAATATTTGGACCTTTAATATTAAAAAAAGCGTTTATTGAATCTATTTTAGTTGGCTCTTCCTTTTTTACTATATAAAATTAATTTTTCACTATATAGATTTCAGTCAGAGATCAATTTTCTCTAGTTATTAGTTTCCAAGTTGAACATTATTTGAAAGAATACCTAAAATAGAAAAATAATTTCAGAAGGTAACGAATGTACTTACAAAATTATTAAGTCTCTGGAAGCTAAGAATAGATTTGGAACTGTTCATGAAAACAGCCGTTTTGACTAAAAAAAATTGAAATATTGTATTTAACCATTATTTATTTGTATCCAGAATATGATATATTTATATTCAATTATGATTTGTATTCAACACAAAAATCCATAAAACGCTCTTTACTAACCCGGTATGAGTAAGGAATTTTGCATAGGTACGACTTAAGTAGCAAAGTTTAAAGTTTGAAATTAAAACTTCCGGCATAACTTGAAATATGTTTCCGACATAAATATACTTGAACAATCATCAAATAAATATTATAAATACATCTTAGTATGAAGAAAAAATCTGCATTGGCGGGGCCCATATCAAAATTTTTTTGGGGGCCCCCTCGGGTATGCCAGAATTTTCCCATAAAAATCTTCACTTATCATCAATATTCATCCGAAATTTCTACAAACAATTCAAATTCAATACATATACATATTTATTAATTCATTTATAGCTTATGATGACTATATATTTTTTGATAAAGTTTCTGTGAACAATAATGATCTAATGCTGTATCCTGTATCGTCGAAGTATTTAACTTCTCGAAGGAAAAGTTAATATTTTTGCCAGAAAATGTTTTTTTACAACGATAAGCCGAGCCGATTCCTTAAAATTTTCATCCTCATTTCCAAATCATAAACCGTTTGGAATATATCGCCCAGACAGTTTTTTAGCAATTAAGTAGTTGTTGAAATTAAATTGACGATTTTGATAAATCTTTCCATGATCATAACTATCATAGATACTAAAATATTATGAGCCTGTGATAAGACATTATGTTTAAAAATTCTTAAAAAATTGTAATAAATCTGAATTCTTATTAATTGGGTTGACTATTCACATATATCGGGAAGTACAGAGTTTCCTAAGGCTTACACCTGATTAGCTAATTTTTTATCAGTTTTATATTTGAAAACATCTTTCAGTCTCTTTGCGGTTACAACTGGGTAAAGTATGCAAAAATTGCTTCGGAAAAATTGTGTGAAAAACTATTGAATTCGTTAGCAATATAAATAAATATTTAATTTCATATTTTAAACATATTTTTAGAGAGTTTACAATTGGTTATAAAAATTACAAGGAGATGATTTTACTGTATTTAGACGAAAGTTTCACGGAGACAGGTGTTTTGCTAAATGACTTTTCATGATTATTTTGACTTTTGTTATTTGTGAAATAAAATAAAAATTTGTAAGATTCTACTAACTTTTGCGCAAGTTTGGGGCCACCGTGCCCCGTGGCAGAAAAAATAAAACTCTTTGAAATAATATAATAATAATTTTACATTTCTCGCGTTCTTCTTTATTGACATTAAATTTGATTGAACAAAGTTTTCACGATTAATTAGCTTTTTGATGAAACATTTTTTATATTATTTTTATTTGCTTACGGACGTTGGGGCCCTCCTTGGCTCGGGAGCCCCGTATTTTTGATACGGCTGATACGGTGGTAGTTACGCCCCTGAAGTCATATTTATTTCCATAGATGTCTTGCAGCTGAGTCCAAAATATTAGTAGAAATGTAACAAATTACTTACTTTTATAGGAGAGGTCTATAGTATTTTTTTTACCAAAAACTCATCAGTACGATCTCCAACTGATTTCTTTCGAGCAGTTTTTAAATGTTCATATTTATTTTTTAAAAACGAATACAAGATTTTTTTTGTAAAATGTAGACTAAATTTTTTGCAATTTTACTCTGAAAAAGACTCGGCCGATCCTCTCGCAAAACTAAACTCGATTATCGAGTTTTATCGATTAGCTTTAAAAATTTTAAAATTGGTTTAGCCGTTCTTGAGAAAACATGAACGTAATGTCATATTTTGGATTCGATATCAATAAATTTAGAATGACTTAACAAGTTAAGAAACATAAAATTAGCAAGTCGGATTATATTATATGGCGAAAACGTAAATTTCTCCTTCGGGATGTTGCTGAATCGTGTATTACGGGAAACTGGCAACATAAAAATGAGAAGACTCTGATGTAAGGGCCAATCTTACAATTAGATAGACATGAATATAACTAACAACAAATGGTAGTGACAGGAATATTAATTAATAATAACATTAGTGACAATAGTGAAAAGAGTTACTAATTAATAATAACATTACGTAGCGTACATTTGAAAAGTAATAACTTTATTTATATATTTATAACGAATGGATAAACAACTATTGAGTTGTTTTTCCAACATGTCACTATAGTATACAATGTCCCTTTACGGCTGACAATTGTAAATTCTACAAATTTACTAAATGTTCTTAACTGGACAGTTGTAAATAAAATAGAAAATAAATTAATTAAAAAACATGAAGTATTTTTAATACTATGATTTGAAAATATTTATATTTAGAGGTTAATAGGTTAATACAACGCAGGGTTTGAACTCGGAAAATTGTAGTTGCAATGCCTAGACTCTAACGCTTACGCCACGTACTCTCCACAATGACGTAATATGATAGGTAATTTTAAAATTTAATCACTCAAATTCTTTTAACTGGATTGTTTAATAGTATATTTGATATTCAGTATACATAAGTAAATACTTTTTTTGGTCATCTAAGGACCAAATCATCAAATTAGAAGCATGAACCAGATGAATCGATCACGCTTGATCAAAGCCAGTCGATGTAAACCGATTAAACCACTGAATTATACAATCTATCTTGTAACCGTGTAAATATAATATGGTGTTTCGTTTTTTAATTATATTAATTTATTTAATGATATTATAATCAAGTTCAATGGTTTTGGTTCATTAACTATCAATAACATAGTCTTCTAATGAAATAGGAACTATCAAAACATATTTATTAAAGAAATATGCAACTTATTACAAGAACCTAGTACTGAAGGTAATCAGAAACTGAAAAACTAATTTTAAGATGGCAGTTCTCAAATAAATCGGTCCTCTTGCTCTTAGGGATATCAGCACATGAAGCCTGATCCCAAAGTGAACAAATTATACATCGTAATTCACCTTCGCAGGGCTTAGAGCGGAAAAAAAGTTTTACTATAAATGCAAGTCTATTGTTCTTACCGGTGGATTTTTTGTTCTGTTTAGAGGTAGTTAGAGTAAAAAATTAAAAGTCAATTACGTTTGATGGGTTTTAATTACCTTTTTTCTTGGTCTTAAATGAACTACCCTGTAGTGCTTGCGCAACAGTACTATGTTATTTTGTCCATTTTCTAACCATGTCATTTTGTCCGAAAATGAACAAAAATAAATAAATAATCAAAAATCCATAAAATATTTGAGTATTGCAATAAAATTGATCGAGGTCAGTAGTACTGCCATAAGTTCATTGATTTTAAAAAATTTTTACATGTCCCCAAAAAATATGAAAAAACACCTTCATAATAACCTTTTGATGGCGCGATCTATAATTGAACTGGTTATTGCAACTGTGACAATGATGATCAACTTCTGACCGAATTGTGATTATGGCATTTTTAATGCTATACAGTCGCAGAAACGTTAGTAAAACTAGTCAATTTTTAAATAAGACTACTGTGTCCATATATGCACATTTTTTGATTCATTTTTGTCGTATTTCCCTTATATATGACAAAATCTGACATCATGCAGCAGTGATGTCCATTTTTATTTAAAAATATAGATTAAAAATATGTTTCCAATTGAAAATATGCCTATTTTAAGCACTGCTGTCTGAAATGGCAATGGGAAATCTCTCACACTATTCTTCCCTAAATCGAGTTGGAGTTGGAACTCAGCTCACGAACCTGACAAAAGGCTTAACATAAAGATTAAGAAAAACTTAGTTTCTATAAATATTCTTTGCCAATTACAATATCTAATGTTTATTAACTAATTTCCCATTTTTGTCTTTTTAATTATCCCGTTGTAATAAAAACAGGTAAACCGAGCAAGCGTTTCTCAGATTTAAAAATCGTCAACGAATATTTTAATAACGCAGTACGAGAGTTAAATTATTCTGCATAAAACAATTTCTGATTTGATTTTGCATACAGTCGAAAGGTATTCTATTCGTTGAAAGTTTCAGCTTGAAGCACTCGCATCGCATGATATCAACCTGCGGATACCCATGGGAGACCCTCTACATTGCGGGGCGTAGCGCTTTCGCCGGGCGGAGCTAAAATAATACAACGATCGCGTCGAAATGTTCTTAGCGAGTATTCCAATCTGGACGCCCGCCAACAATAATACAGTGAGCAGTGACGTATAAATATGTATTAAGCTTTTGGAAGCAATAATAGGGGATTAGAAGCGGTTTAAATAGCGTTTAATTATAATCTGAGTTTAACCTGCACTTGGTTCACGTGCGAGCACTGTAATAACGCACGTGTGCGTATAAGGTGCGTGCTACGGCAGGGGCGCACGATCTGAAGGACGCTAAATTAGAACGGCCCGTAGCAATAAGTCGATAGTTTGTCTAATGCAATAAGGATTAGTACATTCGAAACGTTTCTGCCTTTGTATCCCTTTTATAGGATTCACCTGATACCTGTGACGGTACGTCTAATTGCAAATATTTTGCGATTACATGCTTCACATTAATTTGATCATGTGCCATCGACATTTCTAATAAATCGACGGATTCGAACCCCCTTGCACACTGAGGGTTTTCAATAATCTTTATGAAAGAACAATTTGCAAGAAATCTATGATTGAATTCTTTAGAATTTTTATCATTTTAAACATGCATGAATAATTATTTTCCTAAAATTCAGATTTTTTTGAAATCTTAATATTATGAAAATTTTGAGTAGGGTAGGGCGGGGCACAAAAATCCAATTTGACTTTGAAGAAGTAGCTATGTTGTGAAAGCCAAACACAACAAATAACACATATCAAACACACAACTATCTGACTATGTTCAGTAAAACTCACAGTTAAGTCATCATTTTAGAAATGTTTTTGTGCTGTTTTTTGATTTCTATTATACCCCATAGGTGGCGTAAATTGGAACAGCCAGGGGGCAAACAGGTACAATGTCTTATTTTAATATTAAATGGATTTTACAAAATAATAGCTACATTATTCAACCAATATAAAATATAAATTTTATGGGTGCATTTTTTACCGAGATAACATTGTAAATAACCTTGATCTGGTATTTGTCAGAAATATTCATGAGCAGAGTTGAAATAACTATTTATTTGATCATATCTTGTTAAGTTGTTTTTTTTTACTTAATTTACTTTTTTATTTACTATTTTTTATTATATACACTTTTGTCCGGGTACAGGCTTAGTTGGTCATTTTTAACCCACCCACGTGTAAGATTTTATATAGGTTATATAAAAAAAAGATGAAAATAACTTAAAATTAATAATACATCTTAAAAAAACAATTAAATAACGTATACTTAAAAATTAAATCAAGGTCTCGTAAACTAAAGAACAGTGCTTATAACCAAAACAAATAACAACGAGAGAAAAATACTTTTTGTTTTTGTTAAGAATCAAGTCGATGGCTGGTTATACATTTTTTTCCCTCTACTTTCAAATATTAAAGTTAAAAAATTCTTAACTTTACTGGTTTTTGAGATATCGGTGGTGGACCTTTTTACTCGCGGTCCTTTAAGCCCCGCTCTACACTATAGCAAAAATTTATATTGTCGCATGCAAATAAATGTTTGTTTAAAAAATTAACAATAAATAATTAAAATAGTAATTAATTTCAAACGAAATTTTCACAAATTCTTAATTTTCTCAACTTTCTCTATATGACCAAAAATTGCATAATCTAAATTGTTTTTAAATTCATTGTGAAACTTACTTAAAAGATACCTTCATCCCCAAACAAATTGTAAATATCATGCATGCTTATTTTCAATAGATTTTGGATACAGCAGCTTTATTTGTCCGAATTATATACTCTGAAATTAGAATTGTTTAATAATTAAATTGGTTATTAATTAAAACTGAAGTGATGGTCTTTTCACATATTCATTTTAAATAACTTTCATTTAATGGGAATCATGAAACGAAATATCATTTTTTCAATTATTTTACATTTATAAGATAGAGCGATAGCGTAACATTAGAAATTAAAACGATCCACTATTTTGCGACGGCAAACTGAAATAAAACATTTCTTCATTGTTATATTTAATAAGTAGTCTTAGATTAAATACACATACAATTTTAGAATATAATATAAAATCATACGATGCAATTGGTATACTTTTCATAACTGCATATACTATTATGTCTTTTTAGTATGAAATGCAAATACTTTATAATATATTATGAAAAAATCATGCTAAACTTTTTGAAATTGCAATTATTTAATAATTGATAAAACCTCATAACATTTAAAAAATAGCAATTCTCAATAATATGCAACCATTTTGCAACATACTCTATTTGAAATATTTATTTGAAAACGGGAGCGATGTTCCATTGCACATTTTATATATTTTTTAGAGGTAAAGAAGAATTTTAAATGTTTTCAAATAAATTATTATAAATACAGTAACTTGCATTATTCGTATTTTGCAGACAAAATATCAAAATTTAAAAATTGGATGACACAATTTAAATATGTTTGTATGAAAATAAATAAGCAAAACTTAATCAACCGCAATTAAAATGAAGGATCTTATTTAATATTTATAAGAATTATATAAACTGAATTGCAAAGTTAAAATTATTTATTTGAAGTGTATAAGTGAGCTAGCGTACTAGTTCGAGCGTTAACATACTAGTTGGAATTAAAATTGAAATCCTAATCATTTTCGATATAAGAAATGAAAAAAAAAATATTTTCGATTTTTCGACAATTACCATAACTTACCCAACGGAAAGTAAAAAAATTGCAAAAATTATAACTATCATTGTAAAAGTAGTTGTACCAACTCATATTTTATATAAGCTGTTGGAGAAAACATGCTTCCACAATAGAGCATTCCATATTGTAATTCTGAATAACATAATGAGAAGTACCTAATATTAGAAACCAATATATACTTTCAGCCGTCTGTTCTTAGCTTATTGATTTATTGAATGCAAATGACATTAGAGAGAATGTTGAGAACGATGTTTAGTTTAAAACAATTAATTTACACTCACGAGACAAAAAGATGCATAAGATGGACAGACTGACAAAAGATCGGCAACAACAGTCCCGTTGGGGATTCCTTTGTTAACGGAATCTTAAAAATGACAGTTCACCATTTATCTGCTCTTTCGATCTCGACGTAATGAACGTGATTATTGTTTGATACTCACACGCCCGTACCTCGGCGTCGTTGTTTTGATTTTGTTTCACAAACGCAGGTCGTTTCTACGCAGTAGGTAAATCACCTACCTACTGGGTAGAATGAAAAGCAAAAAAACATATCAAATAAAGACCTCATTCCCGAAGTAATCAGAAATAAGCGAAACTCGAAATCAAAATGAAATATCTAACATAAACACATCACACGTCACGACGTCACCACGTCACCGCGTCAGCATGTGAGGCCGATGCCAGTCCGCCACCTGACACAATGCCTCTCTCGCGTGCTTATTTATTTAGGACTTAGGTCACTCGTGAGTCGTCACTGGCTGCTGCGTGCATTCGAGAGATGAAATATGTATTTATTATTTTTAAATTTCGAGGGACAACTGTTAAACACACAAACTATCACAATGGCTGGCGTTCATCTCAATTCAAATAAATGCACGCACACGCACACAGCACCAACGAACATTACACACGCACTCACACACCGCACCTACATGGACAATTGAAATATTCTGTTATTTATGAGCCGAACTCATTAAATCTACTAAACCTCACACTTTGGCAGAGCAACCAATTTCAAAAAATCGGTCGCAAAAGCAACGAAAACAATTTTCAATTTTAATCGTTGTTGAATTGATTTTGCAGACTAAAATTAAACTAAGCAATATATTAAAGTATGTATTATGTTATTAATTTTACATACACACACATATATATGTAGGGAAAATGCGGGCAAAATGATATATACGGACAAAATGACACAGTGGCCTTACTCAAAAATTGGATAATTTTTTCAATGTTTTCGCTACTGTACACCATGAAAAAAGGTATAATAATAATTCTGTCAGATGTTGAGCGCCATTTATTGCAATTATCAGGTTTTCGATGAAACTTTTATTATTTATTCATTTTTGATCAGTTTCGGACAGAATGACATATTTGTACAATGGACAAAAAGATATTTTGCAAGCACTAGAGGGTAGTTGATTCAGGCCAAAAAAAAATGAAACAAGTTCTAAAAAAAACGCAAAGGATCTACCGGCAAAAAAGAGACTTGCATTTATTGCAAAAACTTCTTTTCCATTTCGGAGTCTAACGAAGGCTTGTTGCTACATGTGCTGATGTCCCAAAAATGACGAAACGATTTATTTGTGAACTGCCATCTTAAAAATTTGCATCTTAGTAGGTTATTAGATAATATGCCATTTTGCCCGTACTAATAGACAAAATGGTTTTTGTAACTGGTTGCATTTTTCTTTAACACACTTTGTGCGGGCTGGGTACTGGTACTCGATATTAGTATTTTCAGTTAACTGCGGGTGCGGGTATTTGCGGGTACTCGGTCGGACACGTTAGATGCGAAGAGCGAACGAATGTACTTACTGTGAGCGGTTGCAAATCAAATTTTTACAGGTTTTAAAGTTTTTTTTATTTATTTTGTCGAAGAAATTATTATGTAATAACAACTAAATATATATTCGATATATAGGATTGTTTTCCTTTAGAAATATTAATGTTATTTATAAAAGTATCATTAACAAAATGAAATTCAGATGCATGAACAAGTTTTTATATTCATTGTAGCGTATTGTGTATGTTTATTTTTCATTAAATTTTTATATTTATTAGTTAATTAGTTTTTTGTAAATATTCTGATATTCTAAATTGTTTTACCGGACTATTTATTTGTATTTGATAATTTACTAAAAATTTTTTGTTACGCTTTCAGACCCCGCTACGGAGGTCTGTTATGGCGATTTGCCATCCGACGAAAGTGTTATTATAGTTCCTTCTTAATTAAAAGCTTATGTTGCTGGTAATTAATGAACCAAAGATGAGTAAAAATAATTGAGACTGGATATAATATCATTAAATAAATAAATATCATTAAAAACAAAATACCTAGTCATTTTGTACTCACTTTTCCTATATATAACATGAGAACCAACCTAAACGTATTTAAAAAAAATCTGATACAGAAGCGTGACAAAGCAATATATTGTTAAGATAATTGTTACATTCAATACGCAAAACAAATTCAAAAGATTCAAATTTAATAGAATAGTAAGAAAAATTTATAATCATAAGTAAAATAAAGTTTTTGTTTTGAATGTTTTTTGAAATTTCTTATTTAATTAACATATTCTCTATCTACGTTCAATAAATAAGTTTTGCATAAAATAAAGGCCTAATTCAATATCCTATCATCTAATAAAATATCTCAAGTGCAGACTTTAAAATTCTGTTTACAAGCAATATTTGGCAATGTAATACAAATAGAACTTTTTGAATGGCACATTTAATTTTATTATAGTACGAGATATTAAAAATTATATGAAAAAATACGGTTTACGCCAATGTACTAATTTTTAACAATCCTATGCATCAATAAAATTCATAAAAAATAGAGATCTTGGGTCTTGAGCACATCGCGCGTTTGACTTTAGATCACATATTAAAATTTCCAATAAATTTGCTTTATTTTCTGTTATTATTGCTATCACAAAACTAAAATTCGACAAATGTAATGTTTAAATTCTCTAGAATTATTGAATGTGAAAAACAGATTTAAGTCTAAAATATGACTGAAAATATATTAAAGTTCTGGAAGACAAAATTTTATTGATAACAAAAATTTTAAGCAGTTTGTAACACACTCAAACTTGTAAACATATTTTATACTTTAATCGAAAAATTAAAACAAAAATTTTTATATAACTTTTAAATAAAAAAATAAAATTTCTCATAAACACTAAAACCATTGCTCCATGGGGTTAACGTTTTTTTTTTTGATAATGTTTAGAAACTTAAGATTCCTATGAGAGTAATTTATGGTAAAATTTTTATTGATGCAGCGATGTCTGAAAGGACTACTTTTACTTGGTAACATATTTCTATAGTTTCCATTAAAAACTGATGTCACTTGACATCAGGCTGTCGGAGGCGGGTATCGATCCTGGATCTCTTGATTGAAATCCCATAGTTTTAAATTACTAAACCGAGGGGAACTCATTGAGGTCAAAAAGCAGATTGTATATTATCTTATAAAATTTAAATAAGGTTTTACATAATCTGACTAATGGATGTTTGAATCTAAAAAACAATACGCATATCGTGTCGATTGTCGTTTACCAACCTTTATCAATAATTGTCTATCGCAATATTTTTCGTTCCGTGTTCCGTTGTGAAATCAAGGATCAGGAAGCACGCACCCGGGCTACACCCCCGTTTATTGTCAATTTGTGAACATAAAGGGAGCTAGAAGTAGTTAAGAACTCGCAAAGTGTGCCGGTGACAGACGACCATCGCACCCGCAAACACTGACCGACACTCACTCTAATCGATCCCATCTCGCAAGATTGCTCTACTTAGATATAACCGACGAGCTTTTTTCCCGGTGTGAATGCATATTGGGAATTTTTGACATACCTACTGAAAATATAAAAGATAGATAATTTGTTATAAAATAAAGTAGCGATATAGATTAAGTTTTAAATTAATTATGAAAAAGCTTATTGACGACGCATAAAAAATTCTGGCAATTGACACGAAAGTTAAGGTGTTTTTATTAAAAAATAAAAAAATGCGGCAATGTAACGGTTTATGTGCAGAATTATTTTTGCATTTATTTTTAGATATTTAAAAAAACCCAATTTATAATCTCTCAACAACCAATGACTTAGATGATGTGCGGGTAAAACTTTCAGAAAATATTTTTTTAAGACAATTTTATGAAGACTGTTAGCAATTCATATATTGCTATTATTGCTATAAATGAAAAATATATTTATACATTTTTTATTGTAAAGACTTCATAAATACTTGAAATGACTTTATAATTTATACGAGTAGTGCACAATTTGAACACAAATTAATAAACACGCAAACCATAACCATAAATAGGCTACATAGGAGACAGAAAAAAATATTATGAAAATTATTTCAATAAATTAAATTAAGTTTAACTTTATTAAAGTCAGTCATTTCTTCTGGTTTCTTCTTTAACGACGATTTGATTCGGATGGCAATCCATTTTTATTAACTTCCCGTAGGGGTAAGTTATAGTAATCGCAAAAAATCCAAAATGAAAATTTTTATATATCTTTACGTTTCAGAGGTTTCTGAATATTTTAGCATACCTTAGAAAAAATGGATGTATGTGTGTGTGTGTGTGTGTGCGTGTATGTATGTGTGTGCGGATACAAATTTTCGTCGACGATTTCGGGAACACGGATGAATCAATTTGAATAATTCAAAAAACATTTGATTCGTATTGATAAGGAGACGTGCTGATTAGATTTTGGCGGAGGCAGGTCTAGCCGTTCCGAAGATATGGGGCAAAAGGTGCCAAAAACGGTACCTCAGTTTTTAAGAGAACGGAGCGTCCGATTTTAATGATTCAAAAAACATTTTACTTTTATTGACAAGATGAAGAATTCATCAAATTTTCATGAAGGCAGGTCTAGCAGTTTCGGAGATCTAATGCACATCAAATTATCAGATATTTTATAGAGATTTTAACAATAAGTATAAATTTTGTTTACATTCCTATGAGTTCCGTACCAATGTTTATCCTTTAGACAGCGACGCGGCGCTTACGCACTTTATATTTTGTCTCTATGCAGTTAAAGCAGTACGATTGCTTTGAAAAAAAGTTCAGATCTTCCAAAATATGTCAAAATAAAGAAAACATTTTTTTGTAAATCAAAGTAATTTTTTGTCCAATTCATAGTTTCTCAAAAATCTTATTTTTTCGAAGTAATTTTTTTTCAAAAATGTTAATCGTTTTTAAAAAAATAACAATTTTTGGTACGGAAAGTTCCAGCAATTTGCCTTAAGGCACGATGCCTTAATTGCCTTAAGACAGAATTCCACTTACAGCTAGTTTGTTGTTATACTTGACGACGTCCACGACGAAGTTAAGATGATTTATTATAAACGTACTGCTACCACGCTTCAAAATGAAATCACTATTGATTTGTTGCAATATATCCACGGTTGGGGAGCGCCTATTAATCACGTGAGCGAGTTTTTAAGGATTTTTGGAAACCACCCCCCTCCCCCTTGGTGATATTCAAAATTCCCCCGCCTCCGCCATCAAACATCACGTGTATTTTTAGTTACGTAATAAAACTGTAAAATTTTTGATTTTTTGTTGAAAATGTTTGATTTTTTTTTAAAATCAGTTAAAAGATAAATACACGTGTTATCTTACAACCCCCTAAAAACCACACCTGATTAATGGACGCCCCCTTAGATATGGTATGTCCATAAGAAATTGTAACTTATAACTTTATAGAGAATTCGCTTTGGCAATATCATTATTATGGGAAGTTACATCAAAATTCCAGAAAAGGAAACCAGAAACTTCTCCTGGTTAGACTTCGTCCAACGAGTCAATTGTATCATTCACTTTCAACTGGAATTATTTAAATATAGAGAAAATCTGTAGTTTCTATGTTTATTTACGATCCAATTATGAACTCAGGTATTTCATTGGTGGTAATTAAAAATAAATAGACGGATAATTGTTGTTGTTGATTTGATTGTATAGAGCCAAAAATAGTAAAATACAAAATCAATCATTCAATGAATGCTGATGTAAAAACAAATATAAGCCAAATTCTTTAGCCTGTAGTCAATGATATTGAAATAAAAAACTGAAATACATAAAATAAAAAATATAAATAGAAGTTAAATTCGTATACTGAGAGTTTCACATAACACTACTTTAAAAAAATAAAAGCTTGCTTTTATGACGTAATATAGCACTATTCACGATCAGTGCAGTGGCATTTCAAGTAGGTACTAAATAGCAAATATTTCATGCTATAAGAAACAAGAAAGTTTTATATTATGTATAATTTACGAGTATAGCACTATATAAGTACTTGCATAATACTTGATATTCCAACATACACATTTTTTATAACTTATATACATATTTGTATTCATAATAAGCATATTTCAACAAAACATATTTGAGATTCAAGGTTGTAGTAGAAGAAATGAGACACTATCACTTTGCGTCGTCCAATTTTTTGCATGTATTATAAAAACATTAGTAGAATTTTTTTATTCAATTATTCAATTATTTGCGGACAAAATCGGAAGTATATGTAGTTCGAAGATTCTAAACCATTGATTTATTTTCTAGAAATCGCTATCTTTATTAGTGCATCCTATCTTTGCTAAAACAAAGAGACAAAGAAAATAGACAAAAACTATTAATTAATGAAGAAGCGTATGTATTGGTTACTATTTTAAATTAAAATCTTGTAGCATATTTAAAAAAATCCATGAACTACGAGTATTTCAATTGCTCAGAACTTCATTTTGTCTTATTCAAATAAAAGGTTGTAGAGATTTATAATATCTCATTTCCAAGTTACATTTAACGAGGATAAGCTTTCAAATTATATTGATTATTACATTGTGTTCGGGATTACATTTAATATTTCAATAAATCAAGCGTATTAAAACAAATAGCATTTTTTACATCCGATTATGCATCGGGATCAGCCTAGTTACTAATCCTTGATGTGGAACAAATGCAAATACGGTAGCAGCAACCACTTATAGTATGCACTTGAGTGCTTTTGCCGAGCCAGCATGTCGAGCTGGTGTAATGGCTCACATTTAACTAACATGATACGTCTATATCAGAATTAAGGGACAGTAGATTAATTATTTCGAGTAAAAAAAAACTATGACATAGTTATTAATAATTAGCTACGGAAACTGACCTCTATCAAGTAAATTGATCACATTATGAACAAATACTGAAATGTAATGGATACTAGATCTAAACCAATAGGCGTTTTCTAATTATTTTATGCGAAAATTAATCACGTTGTATAAACTAGTCGAAGACAAACTAGTGAGAGGGTGTATGGCATCGTGCCTCAAGGCAAATTGCTGGAATTTCCCGTACCGTAACGAAATGTTCGAGGAATACTGAATGTTTTCAAATAGATTATTATAAATATTGTAACATTGTCTAATATTTATAAGAATTATATAAACCGAATTGCAAAGTTGAAATTATTTGTTTAAAGTATATTATAACTATAGTCAGAATTAAAAATAAAATTTGAATTATTTTCAATATACTAAAAAAATTTTTTTGAAAAAAAAAAGAAAAAAAAGTTGAGACAAAAATATATTTTTTTAAAATCAATTATTTTGTTAAGACAAGCAAAAAGTTCTTTGAATCATCCAAATCGGACGCTTAGTTCTCTCAAAAACTGCAATTTTTTACATATTTAGCTCCGTATCTTCGAAATGGCTGGGCCTGCCTTTGCCAAAGACTAATAAACACTTCTCCCAATCAATACTAATTGATCATTCAAATCGGATACTCAGTTCTCTCAAAAAGTCGATTTCTATTTTCTGAACTCTTTGCTTCGTATCTCCGAAACGGCTGGACTTGCTTTTGCCAAAAACTAATCAGCTCTTCTCCCTATCAATAGGAATCGAATGTTTTTTGAACCATTCTAATCGGTTGATCCGTGCGCCCGAAAACGTGACTGGAAATTTGTATCCATACATGCACACACACACACACATTCATTTTTTCTGAGGTATGCCAAAATGTTCAGAAACTTTCAAAACGTCGAGAAATGTAAAAAATTTTAATTCCAATTTTCGGCCCATTACAATAACTTACCCTACGGGAAGTTAAAAAGTTCAGAATTTCCAAAATATGTCAAAAAAAGAAAAAAGTACTTCCCGTACTAAAAAAAAGTAATTTTGTGTCAAATTAGTTTCTCAAAAATCTAACTTTTTTAAGTAAAATGTTAATCGTTTTTAAAAAATAATAATTTTTGGTACGGGAAGTTCCAGCAATTTGCCTTAAGGCACAATGCCATGCGCTCCACTAGTTTGAAAAAAATCGGTACGAAGAGTTCCAGAAATTTGCTTTAAGTTTGCATCAACCACCCTTTCTCATGTGGAGTACCTTTAAGTAAACTTTATTTCTGCAAGCATGTGCGATTGATTCGAAAATCACAGAATCAATTAGTCTTTTTACCAATACAAATTTCACTTCATCAGCTTCCAACGTTTAACGATTATGAAACAGCTTTTCGCATGACCTTTCGGCTCTAACCAGTAAACAGTAAAAACAAAGCCTGAACGAAATGTATCTACCGTTTAATAGAGTCGGTCTCGGTGTCGCATATAAATATGGCTTATATGGTTCCGAATGTGTGGAGTGTGTACGAGCATGTGTGTGTAATTAAAATAATTATGCAAATAATAAATCACGATGTAAGTGGGCATAGGTCGGCGCATGAAGCGCGAAGAATCGAGCGGTGACCGAGGTCGAGATGTGCGGACAATGTTTGTGATTTCTCTCTGCGTTTCGTTTCGGTGCCGGCCTGTCATAGGCAGACAATAAAACCTATTGACAGGGGTGCAGCCGTACGCAGACCGATCGCATTGCGAAAATACCCATATATTTTATTGGGAACACACACTTTCCACTAAAACATAGTAATTGAACTTATTTTACGGACCGCTCGGTGACTACACGTATGCATATAATAAACTCTATTTAAATACAGTCATTCATAATTGACATTAGAAAACAGTAACTATTTTTATCATTTTAATTAACTTCTCGTCGAGTAAATTATAGTAATCGAAAAAAATCGAAAATGAAAATTTGTATATATCTTTACGTTTCAAAGGTTTCCGAACATTTTGGCATAACTTACAATTAGAAAAAATGAATGTGTGTGTATGTGTATGTGTGCATAAATGTGCGGATACAATTTCTTGTCGACGACTTCGGGAACACGGATCAACCGATTTGAATGATTCAAAACACATTTGATTCCTATTGATGAGGAGACGTGCTTATTAATTTTTGGCAGATTGTTAAGATATGGGGCAAAAAGAGCCAAAAATTGTTAATCTGTTTTTGAGAAAACGGAACGTTTGATTTCAATAATTCAAATACCATTTTACTTGTATTGACAAAGTAAAGAACTGATGAAATTTTTGTAAAGGCAGGTTTAGCGGTTTCGGAGATCGAATGAAAATAGTAAAAAATTACAATAATTTACCCTACGGGAAGTTGAAAATACCTTTTGACGATCAAAAATGATTATTAGACATATGCACATCAAATTATCTGATATGTTATCGAGATTTTAATAACAAGTACAAATTTTGTTAATATTTCTATTGGTTCTGTACCAATGTTTATCCGTTTGACTGCGACGCGGCGCTCACGCGCTTCTATATTTCTTCTGTAAAATATAAACGCGGCATGATTGCTTTAAAAAAAGGTTTATAATTTAAAAAAAATGTTATATAAAAAACAAATTTTATATACAAACAATTTTATATACAAAGATATATACAAACAAATCTTTTCTGTAAGACGCGATGTTCTTCCCCCTGGTATGCTTCTTTTGTGCTCAGCCTTAAATTACAAAGGTACGAATAAATATATTTAAATGATCCTAAATACCTGGATAATTTAATTAATATAACGACATGCTAGATTTCAGTGTATGTAGGCCGTTTAATTGTTCTTTGAAAATTTAACCCCATCGGCCAATACATTTAAGCAAGCGCGTCAAACATTAGCAACAACCAGACGAGATACTGGATTATAATACATATATACAATAACATAATTAATATTTAATTAATGAAATAGTTTTTAAATGAATATATATTTTAAGCGTTATACATTTAGTTAGTAGCCGGATTTTTTTTTATCAGAATTACGTCTTTTTCATTGTATAAATACCATTGTATAAAATTCTGCATAATTTTCTTCATAATCAATTTTAGGTAAGATTGTTTTTAGTGATATATAAAATTTCTTTGGTTCATCTTTTATAAATATAATTTTAGTTGTGTTATAATTAAAACAAGTATCAAAAATAAGATTTATTTAAAAAAAAATCGGGACAAAAATGGGGTAATGTATGGTTTCACCTTATGTTAGTTAATAGTTAATATATATATATATATATATATATATATATATGTGTGTGTGTGTGTGTGTATGTGTAGAATAGGGTGGGACTTAAAGGTCTACGGGTAAAAAAGTTCACCACCAATATCTCAAGTAAACTTAAGAATTTCTTAATAAAAGTATTTGAAAGTAGATGGAGAAAGATGTATATATATATATATATATATATATATATATATATATACCATATATATACTGTGTGTATGAACATGTGCATATACAAATGCAACTTGAAGTAGAATTATATAGTAATAATCCTAGAATTATGTTTCACTCAGATACTTTAGTTGATTAATATATGTACGGGTTGTACGGGTATGGGAGGAAGTCAAGTACGAGATGTAGCCTAATTGCATATTAGAACATTTAGTTATGTTGTCGGTGTCATGTACGTACATACAAACACTTCCAGAAGTGATATATCTTATTGTTCTAAGTCTAGACTTGTACGTTTAACATGAGGACGTGCGCATGTTTGTGTGCGAAATAGTGTGACATCAGAAATAGCTAGAAGGCATTCAAAGGGTTAATGCAACAATTTGAAGCGAACACTAATTCGAATGCGGATTATAATTTTGTACCTCAGTTCTAGCATGTTATACCACAATGCAAATCAGCCATTGTCAATTAAGCAAAATTTTGATATACGCAAGTACTACTGTACACACATAATGATCCGTACTACTAACCTCGATCAAAACCTGCACTACACATCGAATTAATTCGATTCAATTAGTAATATTTAGTTAGTAATATATATAGACTGCTAAGGTGTTCAAAAAAACTTATGCGTTTTGTCATATTATATAAACTTCTCGTAGGGTAAATTATAGTAATCGCAAAATATCGAAAATATTTTTTTATATATTTTTACGTTATTTTTGGCATACCTTAAAAAAATTGGATGTGTGTGCGTGTGTGTGTTCGGATACAAACTTTCGTCGACGATTTCGGGAAACACATCAAAGATCAAGAATCAATTAAAAAAACATTTGATTCATTATATTATTATATTATTATATTAATGGTTAGTTTTTGTTCAAGGCAGATCCAGCAAAAATGACAAAATTAGTAATTCAGTTTTTGAGATAACGGAGGGTCCAAATTGAATGATTCAAAAAAAAATTATTTGTATTGACGAAATGAAGAACTGGTAATATTTTTGGCAAGGCATATGGTCTCGGTTTCGAAAGTCTAGCGGTTTCGGAGATCCAATAAAAATTAAAAAAAAGGCCCTCGAAAGTGATCATTAGACATATGCACATCAAGTTATCAGATATTTTATAGAGATTTTATTAATAATAAATGTTGTTTACATTCCTATGCGTTCCATACAATTCATTAACTGTAAACTGCAACGCGGCCCTAACGCGCTTCGATATTTTCTCTCTACGCAGAACGATTGCTGTGAAAAAAGCTCAAAATTTCCAATATAATGCAAAATATAAAAAAAATTCAAAAATTTCAAAATTCTCAAAAATCTAATTTTTTCAAAGTTTAAAAAAAAATTGAAACTTTAAAAAAAAATTATTTTCGATACGGTAAGCTCCAGCAATTTGCCTCAAAGCACAATGCCATGCATAACTAGTTTTTTTGTTATTTTTACGGGAGTCATAACAATTTGCTGTATTGAGCGTTGATTATTTCTAAAAAAAACGTTTTTAGTAGAATGCAATCCATTGATCATATTTACTATCTTTATCTTATTACTTGAAGCTATTAGAAGAGATCCCACAGTTTTTTTTCTAATTGCCACAATGTCCCTAAAGATCATTTGTACTAGGAAACATATTTTCATCTATATTTCCAAGTGAAAATCGATGTTAATACTGATTGACGTCAAGCTGTTCGAAGCGGATATCAAACCTTGAAAGCCCTTAACTCTAACCACTAAACCACGAAAAAGCCCAATCGATGGGAACATGATAAAGGCATAAGTCGGTAAAGACCGACGGAAACTAATACACGATAGATGTGAAAAATCATTTTTTTCTTAGTTTGATTGTCTAACAATTTTCTTAACTCATCAGGTTTATTTCAAAATTGCTTTCTGAAATAAGTAAGTTTTTAAACTAAACACTTGCATGCTTTATTTTATGAATAACTTTGTAGTATTTTAGTAATTCAATATATTATATTGTCTCCAATCAAAAATGACGCTCAACAATGTATTTTCAACAAATGACGCCCAAAAAAATGAATTATTGGAAGCAATCATCTATTACATTTATATTAAAATATACGTACTTCTTGCTAAATACAATGATCGACATTTTCGATTATCTGAATGTCTTATTGTTAGAAAAACCACTAGATAAAAAGTAGTCTAGATAAAAATTAGTCCGTTTCAATCAAAACATTACTTGTTGAGTAAATGATGTAGAAACAAAAATTTCCTTTCAAATGTATTAAAAATTGTCAATATTTTAAATTATATTTAATTATGATGTAATCATGTAATTCTCGAATAATACTCACAATTATCAGCTCGTCGTTGGTCGAGTCGTTATGCTAATTCACAGACATTTTTCTTAAACAATCAGCATGTTATCAATGAATCATAACTAAAAGCAAAAAAAAAAAACAATAATATCTGTTCGAACTTAAAATCAATTCAAATTGAAACTATTTACCTTATTTTTGATCACTTCAACTATTTGGTTGTGAGAACATTTTTGTCGTGCTTTAATAGAGTCACTATCACTTTTTCTGAAATAAAGTAATATCAAACAATACTTGAATAAAATTTCTAATGAATTAGATTAATGAAACTCATATTTACCAATAATAACACCCACATTTATTCTTTATTCATTATTATATATTTTTTATCAAATACACATATTTATTTTAATATCCAATCTATTTACATTCAAATTTAGTTATTTTATAAAATTATATGTACATTTTTAAAATTAATTTACATTATTTCATAACTGCTTTACAACCAAGTATTATAAGTATCTTCTTCAGAAAACTTGACTATATAATTTTTAAATAGTAATGGATCGGAATCGATAAGAAATAACATTATAGTTGGGTAAGGTCTGAAATATTGTTTCAACCATATAAAATGAATATTTTAGAAATATTATGATGGTAAATGCAATTGGTACATAGATGTACATACACACAGGAAGAATGTCGAAATTTGCCTAAGCAGGATTTGAGAAAATATTACCAAACTTTAAAACCATAAATCATGTAAGATTTCAAAATAAATAAATCACGTTATTATATAAATAAAAAGATTATCCGTTTGAGAGATATTTCGTAAAACTTTTGCAATTAAGAACTAATACGACCTGTGAATAGCGTAATATTCTTAAAACGTTAAAATAAATGCATGAACGTGTAAATATAATTTTAAACTAATTTTTATTATTTAATCTTCAGAAAACGATGTTATTCATTGGAGTGTTTTTATCAGTACATTAAAGTTCATATTATACGTAAACAGATATCAATAGATATTCATTGTGATAGATTTAGTTACGATATTAGAATCAGATTGTAATATGCCATCGTATAAAATGTGTTAAAAAAAAAACAAACAAATATTCTTAATTTAGTAACATTAGCAAATTAAAAACAAGTATCTGTAATTGACATTTTTCTATAATTCTAACTATTTGCAAGAAAAAACGTAATCAATCAATATCAATGTAATGAGTAGCGTTAGATAAAATATTAAACTATTTTTTTAGTTTACCCAATGAGAATCGAACAGAACCAGCCAAAAAATATTTCTGCCGATATCAGAATATAGTATTACAAACCATTTGACTTTACTGTTTTATGTCATTTTGTGCTTGAATTAGATCCTTCACATTTCCGATATATCACTATTTATAAATCATTGTCATATTTTGTGAATCAGCTATCATTCCTTATAATATAATCGCCGCATAAGACTATTTCACTTATTGTTAGATAATAATTAAAACTATATCCATATAACCAGCACAACGTCCTAATAATAATATAATTTACAAAACAATTATAATCAAATATTAAATACACGCTTACGTTAAATTTTGAATTAAATTAAATATCTAATTAATAAATTGTACTATGTGAGTATTAAATGAATAGTAAATTGACCCTGTATAATTTTGTACAAGTTAAGCGTTATATATATATATATATATATATATATATATATATATATATATATATATCAAATATATATGCAGGGTGTCCCAGACCTTGACGACTAGCCAAAACGGAATGATAGCATTGAGCTCAACTGTCTTATAAAAAATATCACGTTATTTGGCAACTATGAGTTTTTAAGTACAACCTAGAGCTTTGGTGAAAATATGACAATTTTTCGACTTTGATGCGTTGGCAAGTTCTATCAAAAGTTGGCGCATTTATTTAGGATCGTAAGATGATGAAATACTTGATAATTTTATTATTGAAAAATTTTAAGTAAAAAAAATAAAAAGCTAAAAATGACACAATTTTTGCTAGTACATTTTACTCACAATTAGTTCAAATGCTTGCCGTACGCGCAACCTTAAACGTGCAAGAGAGATACATTTTCAGGTTTTTATTTTTTACTCAAAATTTTTTTAATAATAAAATGATCAAGTATTTTATCATTTTACAATCCTTATTAAATGCGCCAATATTTGATAAAACTTGCCAGCACACATTAGTATTTTTTTTTAAATGAAGGACTTTCAAAGTCGACCGATTTTAAAAATTTGAAATTCATAGTTCAACAAAAATCTTAATTCTTGAAAACTTGGGACAATTGTGGTATTTTTTCACTGTGGTCCTAAAAAAATGAATTACGGTTACGGTTCCATATTTAAATAAACAAAATTAGTAAATGTTAACCGAAAACTTGTCTTAATTTTACCAAAGCTCTAGGTTGTACTTAAAAGTATATAATTTCCAAACAACGTCAGCATTTTTTTTCTAAATTTTTTTCAGGACAGTTAATGTAAATATTATTACTCCGTTTCGGCTTAACGTTAAGGTCTAGGACACCCTATATATATATATATATATATATATATATATATATATATATATATATGTAAATTAATACTACAGAGAATTACAATTACCTAATGAATATACATTTCTACTAAATTATTAGGACCCTCTTGCTCAAATCGCGAGTTTTGAGCGAGAAGGATTTGTATATACGGTTACTTCATTGAAATTAAAAACATTGCTTTACGTAAAATTTTATATAATTTTCAACTATTTCGAAGTTGTATGCCAAATATATAGGAGTCCGTGCAATTTTAGTGTAACTGTGCGAATAGCATGTAATATTACTGCATCGATTCCATCGAGAACCAGTATGGAAAAAATATTATAGTAAATAGCAGAAGATTTAAAAAAATCAAAACTGCGGTAGGATTGTGTAATTCAAAAATATTTGTTATTATAAATGCAACGTACACAAACCGGCGTTTGGTAACAGACTTTATAGATAGAACTGACCTCGTAAAATGATCATGGCAATCACTGATAAAATCCACGTCTCTTAGGAACTTAGTCCCATTTACGCCAATAGTTCTTCCTTACGTTTCCTTAGTCAATAAATAAATAATCTTTTATAAGCTTGAACTCACAGTTTTACAGAACAATTTAATTGCCTTTTTCCTGTGATAAAAGTTCAATAATAATAATATTTAATAATATTAGTAATAATTATGATATATACACAATATATTTCTTTGTACTTAAAATACAATAAATCGAAATATGTGAATGACTAAGATTTGGTTTCAACATAAACATTATGACATTAAAATAATACAATATAAATAATTGTTTATTAATGCCATAATATTATATATTCAATTAGAAATGAAACAGTAGTAGTATTATAAAACATTATAGTTCTTTTGAAACTATATCTAAAATATATATAATGCAATTTTACTATATCTGCAATATTGTGATTGGTGAACTGAAATTCTAGAGGAATTTTGAATACATTTTACTGAGAAAAAGTGAATACATTCGATTCCCTTGGTTAATTTTCATAAAGTATTTATGAATTCACTTGCTTGGTTCATAGTTATCTGTGACTACTATAAGTATCCTGATACGAGAGTATTAGAATACAGACCTCATTATTTTATTAGATATTTGATCGTCAAATGTTTGTTTTACAATTAATTGCTTCACTATTGCTGTGTGGCGTAAGTAATTTGATATAGGTATTTTAGAGATCCCTGCATTGCTGAGCTCATCATATAAATTACGTTTGTCGTACGGAACTTGTTATCCAAAATGTATCAAAACCATCAAAAGTTCGGGTTAATACAGATATCCTCGATAAAATTTTATAATACAAAATATAGATAAATATTGCAGATATAATTCTCATGCATATAATACTTAAAAATAATTAGTCGACAAACATTTTATATTATATTTCATGAAAAACTCTAAGGACTTGAGTTTATATTTTAACACACGATTTTATAATAATTGATCTGTACTATGCAAAATCATACGCTATTTCATATTATCGGATTTTGATAATTTTTAATATAAAGAATATAAATAAAATAAAACGTTTGCCAGCGTTGTTTATATAATTACCTCGAATAAATAATCAGTACTAAAATTACCACGCTCTCCCTTGAAGAGGCACATATCCCGTGCACTGTTGTTGGTGCCCAGTGGATATGAAGTTATTCTGATTCCTGTAAGCTGCAGCCATGACCGCACCAGACACCAGCCCACTTCCTGACGACGTGCACTGTTGTTGGGATACTGATGAATTTCCATATGACATACTTCCTGGCGAGGCACCGGAATTGTGATGCGAACCAGGATGGGAATTGTTAGTGGAGCCGCGTATCCCATCCTGCGTACTTTGCAGTTGGCCGCCATGATGCAGAACACCAGTTCCGCCTTGAATGACGCCCGAGGTCGTTATCGTACCAGACGACACGTTGCTGCTGCCGCTGGAGCACGGCTTACCATCTTTCACCAGGACGGGCACGGCCACTCGTCGAGGGGAACTTACACTCTGCAATTCAGAAATAAACAATTTGGCCGCTATTTATATAGGTAGTTGTAATTGTAACAACAAAAATTATATGGCATAAATCAATAAGAATCAGGCTGTTAAATGTCAAATTGCTTCTTGGAACCACCATGTAAAAATTTACCAAATTCCACATCTATTTACTTCTATATACAAGTACATAAAAAATAAGATAAAGGTATGCTAAGAAAATTTGATCTTAGCAAATTTTTAGACTATTATCAAATATCGATTGGAATTTAAAGCTATGATTCTAAAATGGGCTCGCCCGTAGGTAAGTGGTTAAGAGAGACGGGACTTGTTTCAGAGGTCCCGGGTTCGATACCCATTTCGAGCAGCCTGTTGTCAGGCAGCATTGACAACGATTTTCACTTGGAAATATAGATAGCAATATGTTTCCAAGTGAAAATAGCCCTCAGCCGGCATTGTTGCACCATACTTGCCCTATTACAGAGATTGTAATAAAAATTTATCATACAAAGATGTGACAACTGTTTGGGTTGCCATCTGTAATAAAACAAATGTAGTTTGTAAGATCTTACTCACAACAGCTCATAGAACCCATTAGTTCTGATTGCTGTTCAAATAAAATTATAAAAAAAATGATTCTAAAATATTAAAAGCAATATGAAAGTATATATTACGTAAAGTATATACAGTAATGTTGGAGTACATAACTTTAAATATAATGAAAATTTAAAATAATAGCTTCTCCTACTTAGTTCCCATATAAAATAAAATTCATGATTGATATTATAAAATATCTAATTGTTTACCTAACTAAATGCGTCACGTAGATCCAGTAATAAGATTTATTACAATTAAGACAATTTTTCTTTACTTTCCTGATTAAGATTTGATATATTTCTAATGATTATTTTGTTTATAATAATTCTAGTAATTGATATTTCTAATAATAGTTCTTTTAATGAAATAAACAGTATGGTATACTAAGTTGCAAAACAAATTGAAAATTAAAATTAATTATGATTGATTAAATTAATATATAATTTACCTGATTATGCGAATTTTGTTCTGCCATTGCCTTTTCCTTTGCTTGCCTCTTACATTTGTACCGGTGATTTTGAAACCATATTTTTACCTGAAACAATAATAACAATTAATAGAAATAAGTATGAAAACAAGTATTAACAAAATATAAAATTAAATGAGAATTTTATAATTTAGCATTTTCGTTTGCAAGGTCCAGAGGTGGCAGGGCCACAGCCAAGCCCGACATCAGGCAGCTTTGATGTCAAATTTCTACTTGAGGTTATAGATTTTAAATATAGCTTCATCGCCTCTCGCGGATATAACTACATGTATAATAAAAATATTGACAAACACTTCGAGTATGGTTAATTAGTCACAATTGGATTAGACAACTGGGTAATACAACGTGAAAACAATTACTGAATGTCATATCATGACAGAATGTGATTAAAAGTATATAGAAAAAAATGTTTGCATATCCTATTTTCATAGTTGTTATTAAATTATGTAATTCTACATATCAAATTACAATTTTATAGTAAATATTGGGCGATTTTTATAGGAAAATATATATACACATTTAGGGCAAATAAAAGAAAATTTTTATACAAAGAATTTTACACCTTTCAAAATACACAATTTGAAAAAATATTTATGAAATTTAAACAGAAGTGTAACAAAATTAAGCATAAAGTATAAGAGCACACAACACATATATCACTTGTTTCTGAAACCATACCAGTACCAGTACCAGATAATGGAATTGAAAATCATAAAATAATTCAATATCGTACAATGATAGGCAGAGAATAGGCATAAGTAGCTTGAAGAACAACAAACGTTCTATTTAAAAAGAAAAACAGGATTATTATATAAGAAACTTATAAAGAATTTTCGAGGGTTCGATACCCTCTCCAACGGTGTACCTTAGATAAACAAATTTTACATCGGCTGTCGCGACGCACCAAGTTTATAGAAGTATCAATAATATCTGAAAAAGGCTGGAAAATTGACATAATAAAAATTTACATGTGCCTTACGAGTGGAAAACTTGTTAGTTAATTATATAATTTTCAATTGATAATAATATGATATAAGGTTTAATGGAATGTCTTATGATATAATAAGTCTTATGAATTTATTCTTTTTTATTTATTGACTTGAATCTTTGATATAATGTAATACAAATATATATTATATATTTATTTGTCACATTAAATTTGTTAATGTAAAAATATAAATCTTGATCTAATAAGATAATAGCTGTACATTCAAAAACAGGATAAAATAATTTCTATATTAAAATATTTATAGCACTAATGGAAAAAAAATTATAGAAAATATTTATAAGTTTATTTTCTATTTTTATATCTATTTTTATGATTAAGCACTTGAATAACTCAATTTCGCAAATAGTAATGCGAAACCGTTTTATTATACTAATATATTGTAGTTTCATTTAGATGGTAAATATCTTAAACTTGCAAAATAATGACATCTAGTGTTGAAACGTCCAGAATAAATATTTTTCAATATTTTGAAGCATACGCTTAAAAAATATTAGTAATATTTTTCAGAAATGTGTTTCAATGTGAAGCAAATAAAACTTAATTTATTCTTCAGTTGAAGTTCTTTCTTTAGTTCTTTATATTTTAGTTTAAATTACATTAGTATTCATTCAGGTTAACAATTTAATTGAATATATATTATTGTAATAAACTGAAGTAGACCGGGGCAAATAAAATACATCACCACAACACCTAACACAAATCAAACACAATCAACTATCGAACTATGTTCAAAATTTCTAATAATAGAAATGTGTTTTTTTTTACTATTTTTCTAAAATTTGTCATCTGTTCTTTTTTACCCCATATGCGGAGTAAAATAGGGCAGCCAGGGGGCAAACAGTTCTAATGTTATTTTTCATTTTACAAAATAATAGCTACAATATTCAACCAATGCAAGACATGAATTTTATAAGCACATTTTTCACTATTTTCAAAAAGATAACACTGCATATAACCTTGATATGGTATTTTGTAAGAAATATCCATCAGCAGAGTTGTAATAACTATGAATTTGATTTATTTTTTGTAAAATTGCTTTTTAACTAAATTTACGTATTATTTACTATTTTTTATTGTTTATGCTAGGATAAAGTTACAGTTGGTCCTCACACCACCCACATGTAAGCTATTGCTTACAGAGGTTATATAAAGACATCTGTTGAATCTAACTTAAAATTAACGATACATCTTATAAAACAAATAAATAACGTATATTTAAATATTACATTAAGTAAGGTGACCATATGTCTTGGATTGGCCAGGAGAGTCCTGGATTTCCATCTTGTGACCCGGGTTTTTCTTAAAGCGAAATTTGTCCCGGATTTTGATTTTTTGTCCCGGATGTCCCGGGTTTTCGAAAATTAATAGTTGAATTAACAAAAATTATGAAAACAAACTAACAGATGCAATTTTTTTTCAAATTAAATATAAAAAAAATTGAATAGAACATATAGATCGAAAAATATAAGATATAATATCATAGATAAAGAAGTATTGCATATAATAGTCGAAGTATAAAGCTCTTACTTAATGTTCGCAATTATGATAAAAAAAGATTCATTTAAAAAAACTTTTCTTATTGTATCCTTGAATAGCATTTGTTATATAAACGACAAACATACACCCCCTCCCCGACGTCCCGGATTAGCATAACTGAAAATTGCCGTCACGGATTTGACTTAAAAAAATATAGTCACCTTACATTAAGGCCCTGTAAACTAAACAAAAGTGCTCAAAACCAAAAAAAAAAAAATTAACATTGAAAGTGCTATACTTAGATAATATTTGTGCTATACTTAGATCTTCAATCATGGCCGTTTATCTCATGATAGCGACGTTGCTTGATCTGAGGCGATGGCTACTAAATTTTATTTTAGATAATAGAAACAATATCAGTGTAAAAACAAGAACACGTCCCTATAGCGATTGATGTTAGATACAGTATGTCGACATGAGTGATTTTTTATATTTTTTCCGAAATTCAGCCAGGTGCGATTGGTCTAACACCACATTTATAAATCATTGCAAATATTCATACTTCGATATGAATCCAACGCATGTGCGCGTAACGAATAATTGATTGATAATTGTAATGGGCAGATAAGAGCCCGTAAAAAATTGCCGAACCAAGTACCTAAGGTCTAAATCGCCTGCATCGAGGGCATACCATTAGGGACAATGCAGTAGCGAGTGCCCTGAACGGCGCGGCGTGAACCGTGCCCGTACTATATATACTATGCGCGTTAAATGAACGGAAAACCAACCAGAGGCCATTGCAAGCACACAACCCACTCGATCGCGGGCCACGCCCTGCCCTAGCGCTAAGCGATAAGCAGCACTCGCTACGCAACCTCACGGCGACGGGACTACGCTCGAACGGCACTGGGACACATGAAAGGATTGTCGTAGTAGTAGAATCATTGATACTCTGCATGTTTCAACTCTTCTATATAGCTTATTCATATATTTATAAGTTTTTTTTGTTGTGTAGTTTGAAAGTTATGATAAATTGTTTTTTCTCGTTTGTGAAAAAAATGCACGTTAATATATGCTCTTACATTTTGTCTAATGCAGCCTTCAATTTTTTATTCAGTTCCATTATTATTCCGTCTATTTTTTATCCTCGTTCCTTTCTATTCACAGATTATGTTTAATTCAAAAGTTCAAAAATAAAATAACTATAGAAATGCCTCAAAGTGGTATAATTTATACACATGTCGGATAGGGCAAGGCACAAAGTTCCAATTTGAATTTCAGTAATTATACTATAAAAACTATACAAGTTACATCAAACCATATAACACATATCAAACAAACTCTATTCAGTAAAATTCCCAGTTACTTCCCAATTATAGAAATACAGTAGAACTCCAATTATCCGAACTTCGACTATCCGAATCGCCGATTATCCGAATCACTTTCAGAAAAAACATTGTCCAAAAAAAGTCTAAGTGCACTATTATTCTTCCACCCGCGAAGCCAGTGTAGGCTTTTATATATTATTTAAAACATTTATTTTATTTTATTTATTATTTAAAACAAGTGAAAATATCATGTTTCTTTCATTTAATTCAATAAAAAAATAGTGCAATATCAAAACGTAACTCTTTTTCTCTCCAATGGCAATTTTTTTAAAAAAAACTCCGATTATCCGAATGGGTCCCTGTCCCAATTAATTCGGATAATTGAAGTTCTACTGTATGTTTGTTATTTTTCTAAAATTTGTTACCTATCCCTTTTTACCCCCGAGGCGGAATAAAAAAAAAACAGACAGGCGGCAAAAAGTTTCAAGTCTTATTTTTTATTTTGAAAGTAATTTTACGAAATAATAGCTACATTATTTAGCCAATGCTAAATAAAAATTTTATGGACCCATTTTTACAATGACCCCAACGTAATAACCTCGGCCTGGCACTTTGTCAGAAATATTCATCAGCAAAGTTGGAATACCAATTATTTTATTTATTTATTGTTATTGTTTCATTATTGTTTACACTTTTACCGCCAGTTGGCCCTTCTTACCCAACCACGTATAAGCTTTTATAAAGGAAACTGTTCAATATAACATGAAAACAACGATGCATGTTATTAAACAATCAAATAACGTATACATGAAAATAACAATCATGAATTTTTTTTTTAAAAATTGGCAATGTGGCCGTTTATCTCCCAATTTAAGGCAAAGGCTGGTTACATCTTTCGCCCTCTACTTTAATATAGTATCATCGAAAAATTTTACTTGTTTCTGAGATAATGGCGGCAAACCTGGGTAGAGAAATATTCATCAGTAGAGAATTTATTTCTTGTAAAATTGTTTTCTTTTTTAAACTTCATTAATTTTTTATTCACTATTTTCTGTTACACACCCACGTGTAAGTTTTTATTGAGGTTATATAAAAAAACTTAAATCTAACTTAATAACAATTTATCTTATAAAACAATTAAATAATGTACCTATCTCGTAAACAAAGCAACAGTGCTCACAATGAAAAAAATTATCAGCGAAAGAAAATATTATTATGAATTATGTGTTAGTTATGGATTTTCAAATATTGCTGTTTATCTGCCGATATCAACGTTGTTAGAATCAAGGTGATGGCTGGTTATACATCTTTTTCCCTCTACTTTCAAATATTGTTGTTAAAACTTAACTTTATTGGTTTTCGAGATTACGGCGGTAGACATTTTATTTACGGTTTATAATAGTAACGTGGTGAATTCTAAAATTTCATGTAGTTCAACTGGCGTCTGTTTTTACTAGTAGTTCTTGACTGCACCATAAAATTTAAATTATAAGCGTATTAGGTGGATGGATATTTACGCTAAATATACGGATATACATACAAAGTACTTCAAATAAATGCACTATTTCACATTCAAGTGGAGCAACTTTTTTTAAAAAAAAAAAAGAAAATAAGCAAGCGCGCGGAAAATAATGGTGGCTACGATGATAATGTGGAACGTAAATACTTCACAACATAAATTTGATAGCGGACAACTATTGCGTTTGCATTGTGTAATAAAATAGCAAATTAGATACAATTTAAATAGACTAATACGAATTAGCCTCTGCGTTCCATATGTGGCCCTTAAAAGCCTTATTTTATTTGTGGAATGATACTATAATTAGTCTATCGTCCCTTAGTTTGCGGTATGCGTCCAACCATGCGTCTAACGTGTCTTCACGGATATTGCACCGGCATTGTGTTCGCGTACAGAACAGTGCCTTTGAAAGATAATTGAAATTGAATTGAACACCATACACCCTCGAAACATGCCCACGATGTAGGCGTACCGAGCTTATTTAGATGCTTCCTTCTTATTCAGATTCAATAGACTGGAAACAAATTTACTTTTTATTGGAAAGATAATTGTTTTCGAACATACTATTTTATTGCTATTCACATAAATTATGGGAATAAAAAAACGCGAAAAGATTTACACACTTCACGATTTTGTTATGTTTTCATATAAAGAACACCACAATTGAAAGCGATCATGTCCATTCTTATAGAAGGTAAATTTAAATTATAGGTTTACCTACTTACTATCAAAAGAAAACTATGTATTATTAATGCAGGTACGTTTAAATCCATTATTTAGTTTTTATGGTAAAAATGTATTCGAACAGACTGTTTAGCTATCCGTACTGACCATCTATGAAACTACAATTACTTAAATAATGCAAATCACATGCCGAATGTCTTATGCAAAATTTTGTAAAATATTTGGGTATTGAAGCACCAGTGAACTCCTTATCAAATCCAAAAGATTACTTATATTTTGAAAACATGCGTCTTTTGTATCTGTCTTTTGTAGCTTATATATTTTTTTAATTTTCTGATTGCTATTTAATCATTGCTAGAAAAAATGGCAGCGATTTTGATTGATATTGAGATTATATGTCGTATTTTACTATAATTCTAGTAAACATTGTGTTCAATATTTTGTATATAATAGGGTAGAGCGGGACTTAAGGTTCCGCGGGTGTAAAAGTTCACCACGAATATTTAAAAAACAAGTGAAGTTAGGAATTTTGTTTAACTAAAATATATAAAAGTAGTGGAAAAAAGATGCGTAATCAGCCATCGCCTCGAATCCAGCAACATCACTATCTCGAGATAAACTGCCATGTTTAAAAATCTATAACATAAGTATATTCTTTCGTTGTTAGTTTTTTTGGTTATATGAGCACTGTTGTTTAGTATTATAAAGACCTAATATTATACTATACTATATATATATATTTAATTGTTTTATAAGATTAATAGTTATTTCTACGTTAGTTAGCCCGAACATGTAGTTGGGACAAAAAGATCAACTAGACCTTTACACATGCACACATGCAAAGGTGTAAAGTTTACACTGTAAACAATAAGGAAAATAAGGAAATAGTATATAAAAAGTATATTAAGTTGAACAAAAGCAATTTTAAAAAAAATAAATTGATGGACATTCCAACTCTTCTGATGAATTTTTCTGACAAAATATTAGGAACTATATTAGGAAGAAAATAATCGAAAAAACACATTTCTATGATTGGGAGTTAAGTGATTTTTTTAAGATAGTTCGATAGTTTGAGTTGCTTATTTAACGCATTATTTGTTGTGATGTAGTTCATTTGGTTTAGACAGTATAATTGCTGAAATTCAAATTGCACCTTTGTGGCTCGCCCTACCCAGGGCCGGTGCTGCCTTGCATGCGATGTATGCAAAAAATGCGGGCGCACGTCTTAGGGGGCGCCAAAACGAGATTCGAAAATGAAATTTATAATATATTATTCTTATTTTTTAGTATAAAATCTAGAATACTTAATAGATTATAATAAACAATCTAACTTAACTATGGAGACACAAAAAGCATCTTCAGTTTGCAATGTGATATCAGTAGAAACAATTCATTACTCTGCAAATTAGTAAATTATTGTTCTGCTTATTGTTTAATATACTTATTAAATTTTTCTTCGTTTGAAGTTAATGTGGAATCGAAAAAGAAATTATCTAGTGTTCAATCCCGTAAGCGCAAACCTACGAAAGTTTAAATTATTGGGCATTATTGACGAAAAATTGCAAGCTGATTTAGTTTGAACGGAACTTCGGGAAGTCAGTGCTTAGGAAATGGTTTATTAAGACCGAGAAATTGAATAGTATCTTTTGTTTTTGTTGAAAATGTTTTGCAGCTGATGAACTTTGAACGTTGAAGACATTTGTGGTTAGGTTTATGGAAATGGAGCAAATATGAAAAATGGAAGCAAAATGTACTTACAAAGAAACAAAAATCGTGAGCTTTTTTATACCTAGTGGTGTCCATTCTAAATTTAATTATTAACTAAGCTGAAATAATGCAGATACAAATATAATTGTGTATTGCTTTCAATATAGTTAAGAAAATATGTAATTTCTTTGCATCTTTTAAAATACGTTAGAAATTTAACATTAAAACAACAATCACAAACAGTAAACATGAATACAATTTGTCCCTTACAATATCAATGAGGAGAAGTTTACGATGCAATTTTGGATATTGTAAATAATGAAAAAAAAATTAAAATTAAGTTTCAAAAATCCAACATAAACAACGAGTGTAATGTTTAAAAATGAAATGAGTAAAATGTTTCAAAACCCAAATATTAATATTACACATATGTTAGAAATACTTGAAAACGTAAAATCTTTAATTATGGCCAACCCGCAAATCGCTTCGATTTTCTAAATAAAATTAAAATCAATGTATTTTATACGCTCTTAGATTATATCTAATTTTTTGTGTACTAAATCCAAAATGATTAAAAATCAATTTAAAAAATTTACCTAAATGTTTATATAAATTTAATGATAAATGTTAAAACAGTTAAAATTATTGGAGGGGGGGGGCGCTAGAACAAATCTTGCATGCGGGCGCTGAGGACCCCAGGACCGGCCCATACGTATATAAAAAATAACTAGTGGGGTGGGTGGCATCGTGCCTTAAGGCAAATTGCTGGAACTTCCCGTACCGTAACGAAATGTTCGAGGAATATTGAATGTTTTCAAATAGATCATTATAAAAATTGTAACATTGTCTAATATTTATAAGAATTATATAAACTGAATTGCAGAGTTGAAATTATTTGTTTAAAGTATATTAGAACTATAGTCAGAATTAAAAATAAAATCTGAATTATTTTCGATATACAAAAAATTAAAAAAAAAAAAAAAAAAAAAATGGTACAATTTTTTTTTTCCAAAATCAATTATTTTGTTAAGACAAGCAGAAAGTTCTTTGAATCAATTGAATCGGACGCTTAGTTCTCTCAAAAACTGCTATTTTTTGTACATTTAGCTCTGTATCTCCGAAATGGCTGGGCCTGCCTTTGCGAAATACTAATAACCCCTTCTCCCAATCATTACTAATTGAATGTTTTTTAGATCATTCAAATCGGATGCTCCGTTCTCTCAAAAACTCGATTTCTATTTTCTGCACTCTTTGCTCCTTATCTCCGTAACTGCTGGACCTGTCTTTGCCAAAAACTAATCAGCTCTTCTCTTTATTAATAGGAATCGAATGTTTTTTAAACCATTCAAATCGGTTGATCCGTACGCCCGAAAACGTGGGCGAAAATTTGTATCCATACATACATACACACACACACACACACACACACACACATCCATTTTTTCTGAAGTATGCCAAAACGTTCAGAAACCTTCAAAACGTCGAGAAATGTAAAAATTTTCAATTCCGATTTTCGGCCCATTACAATAACTTACCCTACGGGAAGTTAAAAAACAGAACAATGTATCGTACAAAATAACACACTTTGAATATAATTCAATACATTCATTAAAAAACTATATTCAAACTCTGAACATTTAGGCTCATTTAAAGAAAGTTATTTTAAAGGCGAGAGTTTAAAAAACGCCAGTCCGTTCAAAAATTTGGAAAACCGTCAGAAATTGCCATCATTAGGAATTCGTCATTGCAAATGTGGAAAAATCGTTTTTGTAATCGCAGGTCAGCAGCACCACTTGAGCTTTAAGTACGCTATCGTCAATGAGGAAACGGGAGGAGGGACGCAGCGCGATCGCGCACTCGCGCACTCGCGCTCTCGAGTGCTGCGCGCCTTTGTCCTCCGTGCAGTTCCGTACAATTGCGCATAGTTCCATACCGCGCTTTATAGTGTTATACTGTTCCACTGGGTCCCACCGCGCAGACAACTACATCACTCGCCAAACTCAAGTGCTTTCACTTCAGCCAGTTCAACATCTGTCAAATTTTGAGTGTGATGCTGAATTTGATTATTATAAAAGCAATATTTTTCTATCGGCGTATCCGTTCAGCGCGTCGCTAAACCGGCGATGCTTAACCGGTGTTACGCGGGACGTGACTAATGTGCTCTAGCGCAATTTTTTAAATACCGATGCTAAATTAGTCAAATGCTTGCAAATACAAAAACTATAAAGTAAAGGATATTTTATAATATTTTCATAATTCTTTTTCTAAATGTAATGAAATTATATTAACCTTTTCGCTAAGAGACTATTCCGACGAATACCACGAAGATTTGTTATTTTCATGATAACTAGAAAGATGTAGGAAAACAAAATTATTCAATATTATAAACATCCGCAATTTTATTTGTTAATGCACTATTATCCGAAGGAGATTTATTACAGCTATGCGGATTAAAATTTGTTTATATGTTTCAGAGATTAAAAAAAACAGCAATATTACTTGTTAATAATTTGCACAAAAATTATTTGCATATATAATTCAATACAGCTATGGGATTAGGAAATTTTGTATGTAATTATTCACTTATTTTTGTATATAATTAGTTAAACTTTAAATGCATATATATTTTCAATTACTTAGATATCACAATCATACATCATTGATTATGAAAAACTATTGTAAAATAAGTTTCATCTATAATCTATAATAATCTATAATCTACAACGAGTAGGTATACTTTATATAGTTTAGAACAAGTAATATCTGCATACATAAATAAAATGTATGCAAGTAAATGTTAAACAAATTATAAATACTGATATTTTCCATTATTTCCATTATTATTACTTACTTAAGACACTGCAAGTTAAGATTTTAAAAATTTAGATAAAGATTTTAAATTAACCCTTTCGCTACGAATGTCAGCTGTGTGTACGGATCTTGTCCATGAACGATTTATCACTATTTTTTTCATTTATTAACTTCCCGTAGGGTAAATTATAGTAATCGCAAAAAAATTTGCGATTTGGTTTCTGAACATTTTGGCATACCTTAGAAAAAATGGATGTATGTGTGTGTATGTGTGTGTGCGTGTGTGTGTGTGCGGATACAAATTTTCGTCGACGATTTCGGGAACACGGTTCAACTGATTTCGATTATTCAAACAACATTCGATTGCTTTTATTTGCAGGTTTAGCCGTTCCGAAAATACGGGGCAAAAAGTGCCACAAACAGTAACTGAGTTTTTAAGAGAACGGAGCGTCCGATTTTAGTAATTCAAAAAACATTTTACTTGTATGGATAAGATGAATAATTGATTTCATGAAGGCAGGGCTAACGGTTTCGGAGATCTAGTGAAAAAAGTAAAAAAAAATGCCATTTGGCGGTTAAAAATGATCATTAGACATAAGCACATCAAATTATCTGATATTTTATAGAGATTTTAACTGTTTTTCAAAAAGTCTTTTTTTCAAAAAAGGTAAATTTTTGTCAAAATTTTATAGTTTCTCAAAAATCTAATTTTTTCAAAGTAATTTTTGTTCAAAAATGTTAATCTCTTTAAAAAAAAAAAAATTATTAGTACGGAAAGTTCCAGCAATTTGCCTTAAGGCACGATGCCATGCGCCCCACTAGTTTATTTATGGCTTTTAATCTTTCGATCATTTTGCAGATTTATCACTATTAGTGAAACTATTCTAGACTTTTATAATAATTTCTCGATCATCAGAAGTGTAATTTTTAATTTTTTAACACATTTTTATTGATAATGATAGAAATTTCTTAAAATATATCGTTGTGCCTGGTTCAGTAGCGCTACTAAAGGGCACGCTGTACCGTACAGCAGTGACATTCCTGCGGAACACTCTCGTAGCGCAAAGGTTAATATAATTTTGTTATAGTTAGAAAAAGAATTATAAAAATAATATAAAATATTCTCTATTTTATAGTTTTTGTATTTAATTAGCAGACTTCATGACATTAAGTTAATGAGATTAAATTAAAATTTGAAAGATTATATTAATAAGATGTATACGGATGGAAATACATTATGCTTAGCTTTGCTTATGATTTTATATATTTGCTATTTATGCCAAAATTAGCATGTTTTAAGACGCATTGTAATCCATAATGAATAATATGACAAACATTAAAATCAACAAGTAACGCCTATATATTTTATCTATTTAGATCAAGATACGGAACCCTCGATGAGCCCAATTCACTGTGTTGTATGTTTCTGCGTTAGATTGCGTATGAGATATCGTAACAATTGATCGATACCTATTATCAAGATTAGATCCATCTGCCTGGTTCAACGGTATTTGTAAAGGGACTTTTAATACAATCACAAATGTTTTTAAATACAAACAAATTTAAAGAGGCAACTTTTGAAAGATGTCTCACAATAATTTTTCTTTCGTACGTTTTTCACCGCCTTAGAACCACCCCTACTTAGAACCAATGACGTGTTGAGTTATACATAGTAATAGTAGAGAATTTGAAAACTGAATAAATAAAACACAATTTAGATAGATTTTTGCATATTTAGATACATTGAATACATGAGATATTTTACGGTAAAATAATATTAGGTTTGACGCCATTGATGTGTTATTATGTGAACTAAAAGTATTTATCAAGCGCCTGGTGGTCATATTTTTTTTACTGTTATAATAGCGTTACCAATATATTGTTCCCACTTTATATTTAACTCAAATCCTCTGAATATTCATAGAGTTTGTGTAATATATTAAATATTTCCAAAAACTTATAATTCTCAAAATAGAAATCTTTAATGTTGGTAGAATTTGTAATTATCATTTCTCAAATAAATCTTGTAATTATACAGTTTTGAAATTAAACAAAAAATGTTTAACAGATCTGAAATAGAGTAATAAAATACAAAATATCATTTGATAGAAAAAAACATTTTTTCATAAATGTCAGACTCAAACAAATAGAGCAGAAGATCGAAAAAGAATCAGAGTAATTATACCAATAATTTAATACAAATATAGTTACTTACGACAATATTATGACATCTAATAGTAATAGTATAAGTGTCTAACATTATAGTTGTTTGTAATGAAAAAACAATAATTATTTGGTTTAAGTATAGGGTAGAGCGGGGCACAAAAATCTAATTTGACTTTTAGCAATTTGACTTTAAGTTTTTCTTGCTATCTTTCTAAAATTTGTTATCTGGTTCTTTTTACCCCTCACACGGAATTAAAAAGTGACGACCAGAGTGCAAAAAAACACCATTTCTATTTTAATTTCGAAAAGGTTTTATAAAATAATGGCCACATTGTTAAATCAATGCGATGTAGTTTAATTATTATTAGGTTGAACAACAAATTTAAAAATCATAATCTAAATATGTATTTTTTTACATAAAAATATTTATCAACTTTTACTATTATAACAAATCTTGTTTTGGTAGGTAATTGTTTATTGTCAGAAGAATAAGCCATCATCATCAGAGTTGGAATAACTATTAATTTGGTTTATCTCAAATAAAATCGCTTCTTTTAACTTATTTTACTTTTTTATTTACAATGGTCTGATGCTATGTAAATAAAAGTTATAATTCATTTCCTAAACGTGAGCCATACGTAAAATACAACCAAAATCAGACTAATAGTGTGAGTGCACATAAAATGTCTTTTCCGCATAAATATTTGGCGACAATTTTTCCATCTGTATCGACATTAAAGAAAATTTCAGTAATAATAGTTGGTTTCTTATCATTTATTCTGCATGTTAAATTTAAATTTAAACGTTTCATAGATTGGTGAGTTATACTACAGTAACAGGCGGCCAGAAAAACGTACTCAACTTTGGAAACAATAAGGTTCTATTTAGACTCTACACAGGGCCGTGCCTGACGGGCGTTCATTGCGTGCACCGCACGCAGGCGGCCGAAATTAAGAGGCGGCCAAATCGTTACAAGTTGTTTACTGGGCAAAAATACAATCGGTTTGTTTTCATTAAGATACGAAGTAAAAACAGTTTCTCTAATCTAATCTATCTAAAAAGAGTTTCTCACAAATAAGAAATGTATAAAAACTGATTAGGTCGTTGTAGTATTTATATACCTAGTCATCAGGGCCGTGCCTGGCCAGCGTGCAGTGCGGGCCGAGAGGCGGCCAAATCAAAAAAAGAACAAATTTAAAGGCGGCCATAACAAAAACCGGTAGAATTAAAAGTCCGATGAATTAAATGGCGGACAAATTGAAAGACTGCTTGATTAAGAAGCGGCCAACTAAAAGTCCGCTGAATTCATTCGCAGCCGTATTGAAAATCCGCTGAGTTAAAAGACCACAGTATACCGTGTGATTAAAAACATGGTTTATATTATAATCAGCCGAAGGCGGCCGTATTGAAACCGAAATCGTATCAAAAGCGGCTTTTTTTTATCTATCATATAGCCCACAGAGTAGCTCCAGGAGGACTTAAAATTTTTAATATTACATATTATAATAATACAAGTATACTAATATATGATACAATAATACATAACACAAAATAAAAGAAACTATCAAATACTTAACGGTAAAACTAAATTATATATGATGGAAATAACATATTCGCGACAAAATATCAAGATTAACTTGTACAGATGGTAATTAATTGTTTTACTGAAGTATTGTGAATATCGATATCGAGAAATAAGTAAGTGAAGTATTAAAACCAATTTTAGATAATTTAGTAAGAAGAATATTATGATCTATTTTATCAAAAGCTTTACTAAAATCAGTGTAAATTACATCGACTTGTCCGTTATTGTCAAGATTCTCAGCTAGAAATTGTTTAATACATATTAGATTAGTAGTTGTGGAACGAGCAGACATGAAACCATGCTGATTATTAGAAATTAAAGATTTTATCGATGGAATTAGTTTATTAAATACAATTTTTTCAAAAACTTTAGCAAAATTTGATAATAAAGATATGGGTCTATTGATATGAATATTTAACAATTAAATAAATAAACGATTCGTCCAATCTCTTAAAACTAATCAGCACGATTCTCAAATGATATCTTTCAAACAGTTTACGAATGTTTGAAAACGATGCAGGATTTTGGGCTAAAACATGCACGAAAATTTGTAAACTTTTCTGTTGATTAGAAACGGCTTGGCCGATTGTTGCACTAAACTGACAGATGGTAGTCGTTATCTAGTTAAATCAAATGACTTAAATTTTTGAAATCGATTTACCCGATTTTCAGAGAAAACGTTGACAAAAAATTAAAAATTGGCTCGTATACACACTTTTTTTTAACTTCCCGTAGGGTAAGTTATTGTAATGGGCCGAAAATCGGAATTGAAAATTTCCGAAGAAGTTCCAGCAATTTGCCTTAAGGCACGATGCCATAATTGCCTCAAGACAGAATTCCACTTACAGCTAGTTACAATTTGGTTACAATTTGGTCTCGAACGATTCAGAATGACTTGGAACATAGAGAAAATATAAAAATTACAAGTCGAGAACATATTTGATATTTTCCTATTATGTTATTTTCAAGGGCGGCCAAAAAATTCTCGCACGCAGGCGGCCACATACCCAGGCACGGCCCTGACTCTACATACGAAAACCTAAAAAAACATCTTTTTTGCCAACCTAATAATCGACAAGTGCCATTCCTTTACCTGTGCGATCCCTTATCTGTAAATATGTTTTTTTTTCCTCCTTTTAAAAAGGAATCATATTTTAAACGCATTTATATTTTTAATCGGATCTGCGGTCGACGCTGCTAACACAACAATAGTAAGACCGGAAAGGTTATGTAAAGCACCAAAAGCTTGAGCAAACATTGTACACCCTGTTGAAAAAAGATGGAATTTGCGAACTTCGTAAACGGATTATATTATGCCCAACAAAAGAGAAATTCTTTTTAATGCCATTAAAATTACACTTGAAGCATGTGATATAATATCGATTTAACATTAATTAAGTACCCGGTGGGGTAAGCTATTGACATCGCCCGATTATCAGAACAGATTCTTTGTAATATTTCCAAGTTTCGCAATACATTGTTGAAGACAGATATGAAAGAAAGAAAATTTTGACAAGTAACAAGAAAGAGACATTTTTTTAGGTTTTTCAGTTTAGATCAAAGCATCACATAAATTTATGTCGCAAATCGAACCTTTTACCTTCACATTGAATAAGAACTTCTTGATTGATCTAAATTAAATGAAGAATAGCGATCTAAATTTAATCATATTTTATGTACTTTTTTTATAGTCATTGAAAGAAATACTAAAAAAAATTATATATTGCACTCATACAGTTTGTGATTTGTGTGGTGTATTTTTTTAAATTTGGAATTCTTGATTATAATAGGCATAATGCACATTGTATTCAAACACAAAGTAATCATACAAACAATGCGAGCTAATTGAACGTTCCTGAAAATCAAATTCACCATATTCTAATATTAACAAACTTTTTCTACATTACGCGGCTATGGTCATCTCAGCTATGTAAAATGTAACAGATACAAATATTTTGTTTAAATTTGGTTTATAAACTTTAATATCTACATGTAAATTCGAAATGTTTCAAGAATAAAATTGAAGACAATAGGAAATAATACAAAATATGATCATTAATACATTAATCGCCATGTGTCTGGCGCGAAAAAGTTCTTACATGATCCATGTCAGGCCTAGATATCTGCCATACGCGATTTGGCAGAAGGAGGAAAATGTTTTAATATAAGGCCATGACAGTCATATGTGTGACATAAAAAATAGTGCTTTTCCAGAAATTTCGGAAATTTTTTTTTCTTTGATACATTAAGTTTCCTTGATACATTTTATTACTACTAAAGCTACCATGATCAATGTGAAATTGTTTCTGATATTATCGTGGCGATTAACCTGTTTATAACAAATTTCTCTGGATCATGAAAATAAAATAATTTCATTTATAACATTTTGAGAAATATTTTAAGGATTTTTTTAAATCCATAAGCAGTTACTATTTGCACCAGGGGTAAACCTTCTTACTTTAATAACATATTAAATTAACCAGAATTGATATCAGAAATATTTGGATCAGTTTGATGAGTTTTGTATATTGTTCTCCATATTGACGCATTGTTGAGAAAGGTAAAGATAATTTGAAACACAAATTACGATAAAGATTAACTTTGTTGCGCAAAGCCCGCGCGAGCGCACCGGAAAGGAAAGCTTCGCATACTCTGCGCGCGCAGCAGCAAGGTAAATACAGTAGTGCTTTCTGAAGTATTTGCTATTAATTGTAGGGCTACGTAACCATGACCACGATGACGGCCTAATGAAATTATGTGATATTTAGAGCGTTTGGTTAATATACTTAATGTCTGTATATAACAGAAAGCCAGTATGTTGTCAAAGACCTGACAAAACAATTTAATTTCCTTCTACTTTCAGATAATTGTGCAAAATATGAATAGATTCTATGTTTATACAGATAAGATTTTATAAATATTTTTAAGTACAAAAATTTCATTGAATTTATTAACTAACATTAACTAATATTTTCTACGTTTTGAAGGCACGATGTGTCCGCTTGTTCAGTAACAAAATAAATTAAATATTTTTTAGGAAAAAAAAAATTTGTTCAGAAAAATAAAGTTGTAATTAATAGCTATCAAAAAAAACTTATATATATAGGGTAGAGGAAGGCTTAAAGGTCCGCAGATAAAAAGGTCAATGTACTTTTTATCTGTACTTTTGTACTTTTTGCTCCGTATCTCCAAAACCGCTAGACACGCCCCCGCAAAAATGTAACGAATTATTCTCTCAATACGAATCGAATGTTTTTTGAATCTTTCTAATCGATTGTGCCGTTCTTTCAAAAATGTCTGGATCTGCCTTTGCCAAAAACTAATCAGCAAATTTCTCTATGAATACGAATCGAATGTTTACTGAACCATTCAAATCGGTTGATCCGTGCTCCCAATATCGTAGATAAAAAATTGTATCCAAACACACACGCACAAACATACATCTATTTTTTCTAATGTATGCCAAAATGTCCAGAAACCTCTGAAACGTAGATATATAAAATGTTTATTTTCCATTTTTTGCGATTACTATAACTTACCCTACGGGAGTTTAAAAAATAAAACTATAATAAATATACAACACATACTAATCATTTGAATCAAGCACTACAAGAGAGAATGTATTGACTCATAGACAGAACGAAGATGCTTTATCCGTTGAAAATCGAAATTGAAATCAAATTGTTTGTTTATTTATTAAGTTTATTATTAAAAGTAATCGTGCAAGTGTATTTAAATACCGTTACTTGAATCTTATGTAATGCGTATATTGTTAGATATAAAACAAAAACAATTATATATATTTGCAGCCATTATAAATTCATATTGTGTGAAAATGTATATTTGAAGAAATGACAAAAATATTTATAATTGTTTTTTTTTTTCAAGGCAGCAGTAAATGAGAAAGCAATACACGTGATTTAAAATAATAATTTAAAATGAAAGTTATGGATAATAAATTATAAATTTCTAGCAAGACACTATATTATATATATATATATATATATATATATATATATATATATATATATATATATATATATACGCACATAGTGTAAATATGTATGAACCACGCAAGAATTATCATAAAATAATATTGATTTAGCTCAGTGTGTGCCGTCGATCCATTTGCTTATTTAACTAGTACTTTAAATGCGACAAAATATTCAGCCAATAAACAAAACGCGTATGTAAAAAATATATTATATATGCAATTTAAATTATGAGAAATATTTATCGCAATCATCACTGGTAAATCATTTGTCGTCTAGCAACAAAATTAATGATTACAAGTAAACATAAATTCAAAATAGAATGATTGATTTACAATATTGTTTTCTGTTTGTGAAACGCAAAGCTTTCAAATTATTGATCTTGAATCATTGAATTCAAAACTTCACATAGAATATATGTAATAATATGTAATTACATAAGTTGATTATTTTTTTGATAATAATATACGATAAATCATGTAAGTTTTATTTTTTTTTTAGTAATTTTAGTAAGGCAGACCATTGCACAAAACTTTTCTGTACGACTAGTTTTGATTAGCATTTATAGTGAAGTTAAACGCACTGAATTCGATTAATCCATGAATTCCAAAACTAGTAATACTAGAGCGGCTTGTTGTAAAAGTTTTTTTTAAAAATCAATACATCTTGAAATCCAATGATTATATTTTTACGAAATAATAGTCGATGTAACTATTTCTTTTCTGAATCAAATAAAAATAATTCCACAACTGTTTATAGATTATAGGTTCGTTATCACGTTCACTTGATTCTGTACATAAATTTTTGTGCGTTACAACTAGCCCCAAGGTTTTGTTTCAACTCACCCCAGATGTGATTTTTTACATTAATCAAGAAACCATTCATAGGATATAGCAATGACAAAAATGGTTACGTATTATCAAAGATTGAAATAAAACTAGAAATAAAATTAGATATAAAAAATTTAATAATGTGATAGATCAGTTTTTTTATTAACTATCAAAAACGACTGACCTGCACAGTTCTGTTTATTGCGTCGGACTGTTGTACAGATATACATATCCACTTTACAAATCCAATTATAAAATTATATTTATATCCACTTTACAAATCCAATTAAAAATTATATTTAATAATATCGTTTAATATTCTGTTGAAAATCGCCTGTTACTAGTTATTATTGGAAAAATGGATAAAAACCTTATGCTTTGCTTGAGTTTTCCCTTTTCTTTCTCTTTCGTATTTTGTTTCATAATTAGCTAAACTAGATTTTTTTGATCTGTTATTCTTCAATCAAAAAGGACGAAAAATACATGCGACAACCGTACCCACAAAATTTGTCACAATCGTATCTAACACACACTTCTGAAAACAAATCATCATTATGACGTGACAACTAAATTATCTTTGCAAAAACTAACAGCTAGTAAATAACTACTAATGTTCAACTGACAGCATAATAACAAAGTGATCTGTATACAATTAACAGTTATGATTAAAAAAGCTCGAAATTGAAAACTTACTTTTGACTCTTTAAAAGCAATGCGCTCTACAGATCATGTAAGGCACTGACTGAAAGCAATAATGAGAACTTGGCCGAACGATCATAATTCATCTTTCTTCCTTAAAAATCAGTATAGTTTAGCTGTTATGACAACTGTCACTACCGTACCTTGGCACAACCGTACCGAAGTCCTACCCAGTAGTTGGTAAAATACACAATGATTTTAATAAATAGATATACATATACATACACATATATATCACGTCCGCCTGTATATTTTATGAACTGTTTGCCTGTGCGCCTTTCGTCCGCTGAATATGTGTATCGACAAAAGCAGACCTGTTAAACAGACTCATGTGTCATTTGTCCGGGTTTTATTGAACAATTATAAAGCGTTTGTCAGCTATCATTAATATTTGCGCTGATATGTGTTATGACATTTGAGTTGTTTATTTATGCGACAGCGTTCATTGAGCAAACCCCCGCACATATTTACGCGCACGCTTAAGCGGCGCGCGAAGGGCGTGGGAACTGTCATAATCATACATACGTCGCGCTACCGAACGCTGGGCCGACCCCGGCCTAACACCGGATTATACCGGATTATTGAAAAATTCGAAGCCAAACGCCAAATAATACCGTAAAATGCTTAATGAGAACTCTGCCTTCATAACAGATTAATCTGCATACGCCCACGAACACTAATCCATACATATGCACGGTCATATATGAATGAACTAACCAAATTATACCAGTACAGTTAATAGCAATATTATTATTGGGGTTTATGCATAATAGCAAGTCCTGCGTGAATTATTATGAGCTATGCGATTCCTGAAAGTTTATTAACATCCCGTAGGGTAGTTATCGTAATGGGCCAAAAATCAAAAATGAAATATTTTGCATATCTTCACGTTTTGAAGGTTTCTGAACATTTTGGCATACCTCAGAAAAAAGGGATGTGTGTGTGTCTTTTGTATGTACGCATTTTTTCGTCCACGTTTTCGGGCGCACGGATCAACCGATTTCAAGAGTTCAAAAAACATTCGTTTCCTATTGATAGGAAGATGTGCTGATTAGTATTTGGCAGAGGCAGGTTTTTGAGTTTTATATTCCTCGAACATTTCGTTACGGTATGGAAAGTTCCAGCAATTCGCCTTAAGACACGATGCCATACACGACTAGTTTTGTTTTTTTCATCAAATATCTAAACGATTTCTCTTTCATACTTGCAACAATTTATAATTCAAATCTTCTAAAGTTGTTTTGATATACAGATAGAAAAAAAACTATTCATATTTTTGTTACTACTATTTTTCAAAGTTATATTATGTGATGCTATAACTATCGAACTATAAAAATGCTTATCCTTAGCAATTGGTTTTGTTCGCTACATTCAGTAAGTTAGTATGGAATAATATAAAATAATCAAAAACATCGTATTTAATTGTAATTGTTCGTAATTGAATATATAATTGAACTTAAAGATTAAAATTTGTCGAAAAAAAAATTGATTTAGGGTAGAGCGGAGCCAGAAGGTCGAATTTGACTTTCAGTAATTACACTGTTCAAAATCAAATCAAACAAAATCAAATAAACTACATCACAATGCATAACAAATATCAAACAAACAACTAACAAACTATATTCAATAATATTTTTAGTTAATTCCTAATTATAGAAATGTTTTTAGCGATTTTTCCAAAATTTGTCATCTGTCCCTTTTTACTCCGTAGCCTGGGTAAAAAGAGGCAGCCATGGGGTAACACTTACAATGCCTTACTTTAAATTTTAAAGGAATTTTGCGAAATAATAGCTAAATTATTCAACCAATGCAAAAATAATTATGGCCAAATTTTTACAAAGATCACAATGTATATAACATTGATCTGTATTTCGTCAGAAATATTTATAAGCAGAGTTGAAATAACTATTAATTTATTTTATCTCTTGTAAAATTGCTTTTTCTAACTTAATTTACTTTTTTATCTACTATTTCCTTATTATTTACTTTTTTACCAGGGTAAAGGTTTAGTTGGTCCTTCTTCCCCACCTACATGTGAGCTATTATAAAGGTTGTAAAAAGCATCTGTTGAATCTAACTTTAAATTAACATACATCTTATAAAATAATTAAATAACGTAAACTTAAAAATTATATTATGGTCTCATAAACTAAACAACGGTGCTCACAATACTTTTGTTATAGATTTTCGAACATGGCAGTTTATATCCTGATTGAGTCGGAAAAAATAAAGTGGTGGGTAATTAAACATCTTTACCCACTACTTTTATATATTGTTGTTAAAATATTCTAACTTTAATTGTTTTTGAGATATTGGTGGTGGTACCTTTCAGATACCTTCTAGATACCTTTTTCCCGCAAACCTTTAAGCCCCGCACTACCCTAATTACTTTAGGAATATATATTAAAGATATTCTAGGCTGATCTTATGGTAGGCGATTCAATGAGAAGTACACGTAGATACATGTACATGTAATTACAAGTTATTACAAAATATCTATATTAACTGAAAATAAATCGATGAATGTAGAATTGACTCAACGATCGGCCAAATACTCACAATTTCGATCAATTCAAAATCTACGAAAAAATTCTAACTTATTGTTTTTGAGATATTGGTGGTGGTACCTTTCAGATACCTTCTAGATACCTTTTTCCCGCAAACCTTTAAGCCCCGCACTACCCTAATTACTTTAGGAATATATATTAAAGATATTCTAGGCTGATCTTATGGTAGGCGATTCAATGAGAAGTACACGTAGATACATGTACATGTAATTACAAGTTATTACAAAATATCTATATTGTGCAAAATTTGGAATGCAGTAGAATAACGCACTAAAATAACCAGTTATTCAATTTGCAAAAGTTTGCTTCTGATATTATGCGATATTGTTAGTTATTTATTTAAAATTAAGTGAAGTCATAAGACAAAAAAAAACAAACACATCATATAGATTGTTATCAAACACTTGGTTGAATTTAAATTAATGTTACCAGAGAGAAACCGAGGAAAGTGCAAATGATAAATATTTATTGGGGGTTTTATTAAAACCAATTGTTCACTAAAGTATCTACATCAGTACATCCATTACTTTACAGACAAGTATACTTTATTAATTTAGTTAGTACATGAAATTATAAAAATAATCAAATAAGTTAATAGTTGATAGAAAAAAATGACTAATTATTGTATCTATGTATTTTAAAATGTGATAATCATATAATATATGCAAATATTAGAATTAATAACTGAGTATCAAATGAATGTCGTTAAAGACTACATGATTTTCGCATTTTATTTCTTCTACGCTAAAACCTTTTCAAATAAAATGTGGTCTCTATTATTATTTATATGGTCTCTATGCTTGCCTAAATCAACATAGAAAAATCTTCGGCAACCATACAATGATGACGTATTTCTTGTTTTCTTGAAAATATTGGTTGCTTAAATTCAAAACGGCGAAGTGTTAGAACATATAATATTGCAATAATAATAAATAATATTGATTATTAAAAGCTGTTTTGTGTGGGAAGGATAAAGAATAGATAGTTCATAATTATAAGATCAAGTTTTTAAAATCCACAAATTAGATCTGAAAATGGTTTTTGTGCAAAAAATGAAATTACAAACGATTACATTGCTAGCTATTATAAAATAAAATGTTTGATTCACATTCGGTAGTTAATTCTGGTTAATTATAAACTAATCAAAGTAAGTATCAACATATCGTATATAGTTTTTAAAGAACTATTTTTTAAAATAATATCAACCCCCTATAATAGCTCGCATATTATGGGGAGAGGAAGTGCGCATTGAAAATTAATGATGCCTGATTTCCCGTGCGCGGTTCACGATTATAGGGGTAGTCGGGAATCATAAACTGAGTATAGAGTTCATTTATTTTTAAACTTAGACCCTCATAGTGGGAAATTTTAAGATGCTTTCGGGTGTTAAATTTGTATTTCGGTTGGTTGACCGGCTAATTTGTCAATTCTAGAATGTTTTATTAAAGGCTTAGCTTAACGATTAAAATTATGCGAGAACTTCGCATTATTAGGGTAGGGGCACAAAGGTCTAATTTGACTTTCGGTAATTATACTGTGAAAACCAAACTAACTAATTAAAATCAAATAACACATATCAAACAAACAACTACCTAACTGTGTCCAGTAAAATTTTCTATTTTTCACAAATTTGTCACCTGGTCCTTTTTACACTAAAGGCAGAGTAAAAGATCCAACATTTTATTTTTAATTATAAAGAAGTTTTAGAGAATAATAGTTATATTATTTTTTCAATGCAATGCAACAAAATTATAAATCATAATCTTAGTATGTATTTTTAAGCATAATGTATAACCTGCCATCGCCTTGAATCTTACAACATAGCTATCGGGAGATAAACGGTAATGTTTAAAAATCCTTAACAAAAGTAGTTTCTTGCGTTGTTATTTTTGTTTTGGTTGTGAGCACTGTTGCTTAGTTTTCCAGACCTTAATATAATTCTTAAGTATAACGTTAAATAATCAACGTGTAATATTATGGATTGTTAATTTTAACACGTGGGTGGAATAAAAAAAAACAACTGAACTTTTACCTTGGCAAAGGTGTAAACAATAAAAATTAGTAAACAAGAAAGCAAGTTAAGGTAAAAAAGCAATTTATATATATATATATATATATATATATACATTTATTTATATATTAGAGTGGTCTTTAATATGGACATTTTCGAATTTCCTTGCTCCCAAGGGCTCAAATGGTTCCAAATTGATAATTTTCTGAAAGTGTTAACTCTTAATATTAACTTCTAGATAGTGCGCAATTCAATCAAACTTCGTATGGAAATAGCATGGAAAAAAATTTAAAAATTAAAAAAAAAAAAAAATTAGGTATAACTTAGCGACAAATGAATTAAAATAATAAAATAAAAGTCAACATTCGTGTAATTTTTTATTGAAAATTCGGCGCTCTGCAAAATTTTTGAAATTTTTTTCAAGGTATTTCCATACAAAACTTTGATTGAATTGCGCTCTATCTAAAAGACAATATTAAGAGCTATAACTTTCGAGAATTGTTTTTTATCAATTTGGAACCATTTGAGCCCTTGGGAGCAAGGAAATGCGAATATGTCTCATGTATGTACTCATGTGGTAATTAAATAATCACTAAATCTCATATGATTCAAAAATATATAAGAATATCCCTCCATAAAACCTGCATTTCTTCTGCCGCCACATTAAATTTCACACAGACTATTCAACAAGAAACATTTCTTCAATCCTGAAAACAATTTTATTCCGACGCATTCAGCTTATTATTCGTAATCATATTACAGATACACCTTTTGTTTAGATCTCAAAAGTCATGTGAAAATTTTGTGGTCCACATGACGCAACGTAATATTCTCACGTAAACATTATGCGATATATTTACTGTGTGAAATAAAACGTCAAACATCCATATTTCATACAATAAATTTACACAGCTGATTTGCTTAATAGGTATACAAGTGCGCAGTGTTCGTTTCACTTAACCTGCTCTCCATGGATTCCATTAGCGAACAAGTGAAGCGGCAACTACTAGTTGCGCGAGTACACGCTTGACGCATTGGCAGATTGGCGGATTGACGGATAGCGAACATTCCCGGACGATTCTGCTACCGTTCCCGAGCTGGACGATGATATAAATCAGTTTAACGTATTTTGGCAATTATAGTCGAATCATAATATAATGTAACTAGTGGTGTATGGGATCGTGCCTTAAGGCAAATTGCTGAAACTTCCCGCAGCGTAATAAAATGTTCGAGAAATATTAAATGTTTTCAAATACATTATTATTAATACTGTAACATTGTCTAATATTTTTTATAAGAATTATATAAACTGAATTACAAAGTTAAAATTATTTATTTAAAGAATATAAGTGAGCTTTAGAACTTTAGCCACAATTAAAAAAATAATAATAATAATAATTTAAAAAAAAACTGTTTTGAAACAATTTTTTTTTCTAAAATCTATTATTTTGTCAAAACAAGCAGAATGTTTTTTGAATCATTCAAATCGGATGCATAGTTCTCTCAAAAACCGAAATTTTTTGTACATTTAGCTCTGTATCTTCGAAATGGCAGGATCTGCCTTTGCCAAAAACTTATACCCTCTTCTCTCAATTATTACAGATTGAATGTTTTTTGATCATTCAAATCGGATACTCCGTTCTCTTAAAAACTCGATTTCTATTTTCTGCACACTTTGCTACGTATCTCCGTAACGGCTGGACTTGCCTCTGCCAAAAACTAATCAGCACATCTCCCTATGATAGGGAGCCTATCAATAGAAATCAAATGTATCGGTTGTTCCGTGCGCCCGAAAACGTGAACGAAAAATTGCGGACATACAAAACACACACACACATCCATTACTTCTGAGGTATGGCCAAAATGTTCAGAAACCTCCGAAACGTAAAGATATGCAAAAATTTTCAATTTCAATTTTCGGCCCATTACTATAACTTACCCTACGGGAAGATAATTATGAACTTTTAATAATATTGCAGTGGCGGGATTAGCTCACAGAGTAGCCTTCGCGACCTGGAAATTTTATTAGAATTGCAAATACGGATATGTACGTAAAAATAATCAGACATATGTATAAAGATTTTAGAATTATAATTAAATGAATTTAAAAAGTAGAAAAAGTAAGAAGAGCTTACAAGATGAAATTAGTGGAAATAACAGACGCCTTGTGCGAACTTATTAACTGTTCGTGGCGGTTTTAAATTATTGTCATTAGAAGAAAAAAAACAAAATTTTGATGGTGTAGAGCGGGCTTAAAGGTCGGCGGGTGAAAATGTCTACCACCGATATCTCAAAAACAAGTATAAAGCTTACATATATGTGAGGACCAACTGAAATTTTACTTTGGCAAAGGTGAATTATTATATAAATAGTAAATCAAGTTGAAAAAGGCTATTTAAAAAGAAATAACTAAATTAATATTTATTTCAACTCTGCTGAAAACTATTTTTCAAGAAGAAAATATACTGCAATCTTTGTGCAAAAAAAGTTAACCATGAAATTTATATTTTGCATCAGTTGAACAATTATTTCGTAAAATTCTTTAAAAATGAAAATATACTCTGGGCGTCCCATTTTAGTCCTCCAATTGAGTAAAAAAGACAAGGCGACAAATTTTTGAAAAAAAGGAAATAAAAGAAAAAGGAAAAATATTTCTACAATGATGAATTAGCTAGGAGTTTTACTCAACAAAGTCAGATAGTTGTTTGATATGTGTTATTTGTTGTGATATAATTAGTTTGGTTTTCACGATGTAATTGTTCAGAGTCAAATTGGACCTTTGTGCCCCGCCCAGCATAATATGAGCTGAATTTTAGGTGTTAACTGCAAATAATTTTGGTCGATAAATTTTGTTTTCAGAATAAAATGCTGTTGATTTTTAGAATAATACAATAGTAGGTGATGAAAGGTTGAAAACAAAAAAATAAATCATTAGGCTAGTTCAAATATGATGTAATATTTTTATTTAGTTTCAAAATCTAATTCAAAATTTAAGATAAAAAATGTGACCGTAATATATGACTAATATTAATATTTCCAAGAAATATGCAGTACTATAGTTATGAATTTTTTGTTTTGTAATAGTATGCATTCCCAAAGTGGTTAGATTTGCAGAACCCTTTCTTAAGAAAAAATTAGTGACCATAAGTATCAATGATTGCCTAACAATGCTGTTAAATTTACACAATGAGCAGGAATAAGGACAGTTGTGTATTGTGAAATCAACATTTAGCTACTTCTACGAACGTTTATAATGCATTAGAAATCAATAGAAATGTCCGACTTGCTCAGAGATGCACTCAAATCTATTCACCAGCACGACAGTTCCAACAGACAAACAGAAGCGACGCCAGAGTAAGAAAAACTGCTACTGTGCATACACTGCTTTTATTCACTTAACTGTGCTAACATTCATATTGCATTGTAATTTACACCATAGTAATAATTTATTGCCATATGTGAACACGATCACAATTTCTTTCTATTAAAGGCAAAAAATGGACATATAATCCGAACACAGTATATGCAATTTTAATAAATAATTCGAAGGAACCATGATCTTGTATAGATTGTATTACAGTAAAAATTTGTTTATACCGCGCTCAGTTATACGAATTTGCGATTATCCGAACTATCAACCGCGACAAATGTATGTACAAACCTATAAGCCAAATTTTTGCATGAATGCTGCAGTAGAAATAATTGATTTTCGTTGATATCTATGTATATATGTTACTTTTAATAAATACACAATATTATTCTTTATTCATTCGATTATCCGGATTTTCGATTATCCGAATGCCTATCGACAACAATTGTCCGATTAATCAAGATTCCACTGTATATATAATTTGAATGATAATGGCATTATGGCCAATTAAAACTCAAAAAGCATTAATTTGATACTTGATAAAATCACAAAGATACAATGTATATTATACAATTAATATTCTGAATACATTAATGATACATTGATACATTAATAATCTGAAGTTACATTGCACAACAAGGTTTACTATTCTTTGACAAAAATAATAATATCAAATAACAAAAGACTAAGATAACAGGTGGGTTTACAGATCCGCGGTTAAAATACCATAATCTCAAAAACAAAAAAGGGTGGTGTTTTTTTAACAATATTTTGAAGTAGAAAAAATAATTACTAACTAGCCATCGCTTTAAATCGGTTGAGTTTGATCTAACAAGATAAACGGATATATTTTCAAAATTTTAACGAGAGTATTTTTTTAATTGTTGGTAAAAGCTTACATATGTTGAGTAGAAGAAACAACTGCCAAAATTAACTTAAGTTAGAAAAGCAATTTTACAAGGAATAAATTAATAGTAATTCCAAATCTGCTCGTGAATATTTCTGAAGTACCAAACCAAGGTTATGTTCAGTATGGAAAATGTGCCCATAAAATTTTTTATTTCGCATTGATTAAATATTGTAGCTATCATTATATAAAATTCCTTTATTTTTAAAAATAAGATATTGGATTTGTTTGTCTTCTAGTTGTATACTCAGCCTATGGGACAAAAAAGGTCAGATGACAAACTTTAAAAAAATAGTAAAAAACATGTCTATAATTAAGAATTAACAGGAAATTTTACTGAACATAGTTCTATGATATATATGTATATGCAACATAGTGCGTTGTATAATATGTGTTATGCAGTTTGGTTTTTCAAAAGTCAAATTTGACCTTTGTGCCCCGTCCTACCCTATTAATAAACTTATCGACTAAATTTATACTATTATATTTACATATAAAGTCACAAATCCCTACACATCTATTCAATTTTTTTATTTTTTTAAATATATTTTACATTTTCCAGATACCTCATTGAAATACTTTTTCCTATTCACATAACCTATGAATATTCTGATAAACAATAAATGTACATTTTGCTATAGAATAAAAGTAAAATATTATAATATCTCGAACAATTTTGATTCGCGTCGTACCCTGATTTATTAAATCGCAAAACAAAAAGCGTACCGCTACCGAAGGGTGCGTTCAATCGTTCGTGAGCCCGTGAGAGATTATTATTATTGCAGTCGATTGCAGTTTAACTCGAACTTAACAAACCGAAGCGAAGAATAACAACCCTTGGTATTTGGTGGAAGCCAATCAAACAATCAAATAACAAAACACGTGACCGGGCACAAGGTCGGTTATAATTGGAGGCGTTTTATCTATCAATTTCTGCGTTCAAAAATAATCAATACGCAACGAGTTGTTTTTTGTCAAATGTGATTTTGATCATTAGGGACTGGATGTTTATCTGAAATCACTGTCACGAAAGGTTAAAACTTGTTGGGTAGTAAGCAGTAACTTTCAATAATAAAATCAAGTATTTTACCATTTTGCGATCCCGAAAACTTGTCACAATACTTAGATGCATTTTTTAAAAAATAGCCTTTTAATGTCAACCGATCTTTAAATTTTTAAATTTATAATTCAACAAAAAGTCTTAATCCTTGAAAAATTAGAGCAATTGTATTATTGCTTATAATTGTAATCCCAGAAATGTTATTACAATTGTATTATTGTTTATGATTGCAGACCTGTTAAATGTTGCTTCTAAGTTTTATCAAAGCTGAAATTCACCAGGTGGTACAGCACGTTTGGGAAGATTTTAAAAGTTCAATGTTTAAATAAAATGTTCGTTTTTCAGCTTTTCCAGGATACTATAACTGTTAATTGGGATGCTTTACGTTATCAGTTGGATAAACTAAATGATGCATTTTAATAGAAAAGACTAGAATTAACCCACAAGCAAGGTATAGTACTGCATCGAGACGTCGCAAAACCTCACATAAGTTTGGTCGTTCACCATATTCTCCAGACCTGCCATCATCGAACCATTATTTGTTCTGCCAACTAAAAATTTTTTGGCTGGTAAAATCTTCACCTCAAATCAGAATGTCAAAATCAACTTTGACCAAATTTTTGCCAATATCGACTAAAAAATTGATGATCTCGGAATTATACTAATACCAGAAATACGACAAAAGATTTGCTTATTGTACGAAAATTACGTGTCAAAATGTCTATAACGAAGATACTTTCCGAACCCAATAATGAACAATTTTTTAGCAAGCAACCAATCTTTAATTAGTTTGTAAAACATTTTTATAACTAGTTATGTTTGAAAATGTATAATATATCTAGCAAAAAATAATCAAATCGTAAAACGGCAAAAGCATTGCGCTTGATTCACTAGTAAAGTATTTTTATAGAAGAAATTACAGTGACGTTACTGAGACAATAGGTATATATATCGATAATTTGATAACTTGGATTCAAGAACAAGGCTCGAAGAGCAAATAATTCTGAATCAATATATATATATTGATTAATATAAACAACATTGCGCGGTGAGAGGTTAAAATATTGAAAAACTTGCAGATATTTTGAAGATACCCGAGATCAAACTGTGATATAGTTTGGCAAATTTTAATAGATACATTATAAATAACCAATTATTAACACACAATAATAAAAAAATGATTTTCGTAAGTTCAAAGCATATTGATTACTCGAAATAAAACTTAGCAAGATCATTACTTGAATTAAAATTAATTGATAATGATGATAATTAAAAGTAAAATTGTAAGCAAATATACCTGGGTATGCATTACTAACACTGTAATACCTACAATTTAAATAATATTTCATATTAGTTAGTAACATAATCAACTTATATTATTAGTACTTTCAACTAAATCGAAGAATAGTAACAGCTTCTTTGAAATGCGATAAAATTAAAAAGCATCGGCTTTTGTTGTCCCAAAAGTTTGTAAAACTAACGTTTTTGTATGTCCTATTGTCGTTACAACCTATGACACTATCGAATTTTAAAATATAAAGAAAGACAGCTTCCGAGCAGCTGTCAATTTGGCACTTCATGCTCGCCTCATTAGGTACAAATGAATTGCCAAAAGCGTTAAGAAAGCATGTAAGAGTTTTTATGAATTGGACGACTATTTAATATTTCATAACAGCTAGTTCGAATGACGAATATTTTGTACGAGTCAGTCATAGACCTCATAATACATAGATATATTATAAGGTCTACGAAGTCAGTATAATGCTAAATATTTTATGGTACTTCTCTAATATAGCTGTTATTCTTACAGGATTACAATCTGTGAGATCTCAATTTCTAATCATGAATACTTTTTTGTACATGCGCAATATGCATAGGTCATTCATCTTCTGTAAATAAATTTTAATTTACTGAACTATATTATCTTTTCAAAAAGATATTTCAATATATAAAATGTATGCTAGATAAAGGTGTATAAGTACATAAGTTGTCTACCTTTCTGTATTATACTTCTTCATTAGATATTTCACATCAGTACATTTATATGTAATATAAAAAAAGAAAAAGGTGTACTGTATTTATGCAAAAAATAGTTCTGAACATTCTTAAAAAAATCACATAACAGTATTTAGCCAAATGAAAAGGGTTCCAATTACTGCTATAGGTGAATCAGTATATAGTTTGGCATGGCGTGTTTGGCATACCAAACTAATTTTAATTTATTACATAATAAGAAAAATCTATAACGATAGAAAAATATAGTGCTTGAAGGAAGACTATAATATAAACTAAACACAGATAATTCACTATAATTTATAACAGTATAATCTACTTAAATTAAAGACCTATTATCAATGTCAAACGCATAATGAAATGCAAAAAGTAATTAGGAAATTATACATCATTCTTTATCGTCTGTAACTATTTCCCTTTTATTTGCAAACTGTCCACATACAAGTGCACGCCACTTGCTACGTAATTACATGTTTATACACATAAATAAAACTCGAAAATATTCTAGACGTGTGCTATATTTAATAACGTTCAACAATGGTACAAAAACGATGGAAGAGCAAATATTATTTCACTACCCTAAATGTCATCTACGTGGCACATGCACAAAATCAACCCTGTCGAAATCGTTGACAATCCGTGGGGCTGCACGCACTAATTGCTTAAAAATCTCCAAGAACGATTAACAAATGCAAAAGCTTCGAACAAGCACCGGCACGTGCCAAAAGTTAAATTATGAAATATTTAAATCTACGACTGGCAAAAAGAGAGATTAATATTAAATAAGTGAGTGACAGAAATCATGACAGATTATTTATGAACCGAAATATAAAATTATAATTATAAACTAGTGGTGTATGGCATCGTGCCTAAAGGCAAATTGAGGGAACTTCCCGTAACGTAATGAAAAATTGGAAGGAATATTAAATGTTTTCAAACAGATTATTATAAATACTGTAACTTATATATGATTACAGAAAAGTAAATAAACAAAACCTAATCAATCGAATTTGAAATGAAAGAATCTGTATAATATTTATAAGAATTATATAAACTGAAGTGCAAAGTTATAAAAATTATTTATTTGAAGTATAAGTATAAGTATAGTATAAGTATAAGTGAGCTTTAAAACTTTAGCTAGAAAAAAATTAAAATTCCAATTATTTTCGATATTCAATTTTTTTGAAAATAAAAGCACAAGCAGAAAGTTTTTTGGATGACTCAAATCGGATGCTTAGTTCTCTCAAAAACTGCCATTTTTTGCACATTTAGCTCGGTATCTCCAAAACGGCTGGACATGCCTTTGGCAAAAACTATTCAGCACATCTCCGTATCAATCAAAGGAAAAATAAATCAAATATTTTTTGAACCATACAAATCGGTTGATCTGTACGCCCGAAAACGTGAATGAAAAATTGTATCCATACATACACACACTCACACACATCCATTTCTTCTAAGGTATACCAATATGTTCAGAAAGCTTCAAGACGTAAAAATGTGTAAAAATTTTCAATTTCGATTTTTGGACGATTACAATAACTAACCCTACGGGAAGTTAATTAGTAAAATTGCTGGTACTTACCGTTCCGTAATTTAAAATAAATAAAGTAATATTTAAAGCCATAATTATTTTTTTTGAAAATTTTGAATTTTTTTCAAAGCGATCGTGTTGCTGTATTAAAGACGATATACCGAAGCGCGTAAGCGCTGCGTCGTAGTCTAATGGTTTAACATTATAAATCTTGCTACAGAACCAATAGAAATATATTATACTCATTATTAAAATCTAAAATATTCGAGTTTTTTTTCTTTTTTATTAGATCTTCGAAAGCGCTGGACCTGCTTTCCGAAAAAAATGATCAGTACTTCATTTCGTTAAAACAAATAAAATGTTTTTTGAATCAATCAAATCGGACGCTCCGTTATCTTTTAAATTACCATTTTTGGTACATCCGCCCCACGTATACATCATTTTTTTCATAAAGGTATACCAAAATGTTCAGAAGGCTTGGAAACGTGAAGATATATAAAAAAATTAATTTTCGATTTTTTGCGATTACTGTAACTTACCTAGCGGGAAGTTTAAAAAAAAATCAATATTTTCAAAAAAAATTGAAGCCTTTTAACTTCTCGTAGGGCAAGTTATAGCAATCGCAAAAAAATCGAAAATGAAAATTTGTATATATGTTTACGTTTCAGAGGTTTCTGAACATTTTAGCATACTTTAAAAAAAATTGATGATATATGTGTGTGTATGTGCTGATACAAATTTTCGTCGACGATTTTGGGAACACCGATCAACCGATTTGAATAACTCAAAAAACATTCGATTCGTATTGATAAGGATACGTGCTGATTAGATTTTGGCCAAGGCAGGTCTAGCCGTTTCAAAGGCACGAGGCAAACAGTGCCAAAAACGGTAACTCAGCTTTTAAGAGAACGAAGCGTCCGATTTTAATAATTCAAAAAACATTTTACTTGTATTGACAAGATGAAAAACTAATTAAACTTTTGGAAAGGCAGGTCTAGCGGTTATGGGCTCTCAATAAAAATAAGTTAAAAAGATGTCATTTGAAGGTCAAAAATGTTAATTGGATATATGTACATCAAATTATCAAATATTTTATAGAAATTTTAATAATGTGTACACATTTTGTGTATTTTTTTTAGGTTGCGTACCAAGCTTTTCAATTACGGTACGGAAAGTTCCAGCAATTTGCCTTAAGGCATGATACCATGCACCCCACTAGTTAAATTTTAAATTACTAAATTACTAAAAATTTAATTTGTAGGCACGATGCCATGTTCCACTATTTTTCCAAAATTTTTATTCAGCTTAGGATGAGAAAGATTTCATATGTGCCGTGTAATATCTCAGCGTCTATCCGTCGCCGTGTTTTGAGCAGAAAAAGAGTGGAGAGTCGGGAGCCGTCAATGAACCGACATCGACATTCTACAATCTACACCATGAAGTGCTTGGCAAACAGAACCCGGGCGTCGACTAGTAATCACTTTTGTACTGCGCGGTAGCTCGCTACTACCTATATAAATTTGCACTGGGTAAATTTGACGTGCATTCTAAAAAGTATAGTCAGGTCTACGCACACTTTACGAAACGCATTAATTAACATGAATTTAAAAAAAAATCAGTGTTGGTAGTAGTATATTTAACCAGCATTCAAAATATGTTCATGCAAATTTAACCAAACTATTCTCTGTAGATGAAACCGAATAAGTGATAAGTTTTCGTAGGATAATTATAGTAATGGGCCGAAAATCGAAAATGAAATCTTTTTGCATTTCTCGACGTTTTGAAGGTTTCAGAACATTTTGGCATATCACATAAAAAATGGATGTGAGCGTGTGTTTTGTATGTCGGCATTTTTTCGTCCACGTTTTCGGGCGCACGGATCAATCGATTAGAATGGTTCAAAAAACATTCGATTTCTATTGATAGGGAGATGTGCTGATTAGTTTTTGGTAAAGGCAGGTCCAGCCGTTACGGAGATACAAAGCAAAGAGTGCAGAAAATACAAATCGAATTTTTGAGAGAACGGAGTATCCGATTTGAATGATCTAAAAAACATTCAATTCGTAATGATTGGGAGAAAAGGTGATTCGTTTTTAGCAAAAGCATGTCCAGCCATTTCGAAGATACAGAGCTAAATGTGCAGAAAATGGCAGTTTTTGAGAGAACTAAGCGTCCGATTTGAATTATTCAAAGAACTTTCTGCTTGTTTCAACAAAATAATTGCATTTCGAAAAATTTTTTTTTGTTTCTATTTTTTTTTCAAAAAAAAAAAATTTTTTTTTCAAGAATTTTTTTTTGTATATCGAAATCCAGATTTTAATTTTAATTCTGTTCCAATATACTTTAAACAAATAATTTCGACAATGTTACAATATTTATAAAAATGTATTTGAAAACATTTAATATTTCTCGATCATTTCGTTATGGTACGGGAAGTTCCAGCAATTTGCCTTAAGGTGCCTTAAGGTGCAATTTGCCTTACGATGCCATACACCACCAATTTTTGTTTTAATCGTAATTTAAATTTTCACCTAATAACCTATGGGCCGATTCTGCCATAAAATAGACGAATGTTATAGCAAAGCTATGTTACGTTCCAATTTTCATACAAAATGTTAATAAATACTGTCATAAATATCATGCATTTGCCGTGCGATCACCCTGCAGTCTACTACTAACTACTTTTTGAAATTTACAAGTGCTAAGATTTATATAATGTTATTAACTGCAACTCTCTTTAAAATTTGATGCAAATTATAAGAGCATTTTGTGAAGGGTAAAAGTTTACGCAAGTTCTAACAAGCACAGTTACTTCTACGCGCTCTTGTCTACCAACATTAATCAAGATCTAATTTATTAGAAATTCCCACAAATGTTTTTGTATTTTGATTGCGTGTGAAAAAGCTTTCAAATTCATAAAACTCTATTGGCATTTTCTATATTTTGATATTTTTAACAAATTAATTAATTTGTTATGTATTTGTAGCACCCAAATCATAATTGATTAAATCTATTTCATTTCATCAATACAATTTATTGAATGTGACTGCATTTCTATTTTATATGAAATTGCGTTTTTAATTAGATTTATCAATTTTAATTACTCCCCATGCCGAAACGTTCCAAATTTTCTAAACGTTTTCACTCGAAAAGAGCAAAATAAATAATCTAATATGGATCTGCAAAATAAGTAATTAAAACAGGTCACATATCTGTGAAATAAAACATTATTATATATGATGCTCAAATATTAATGAATTATTAAAATTGATATTTATTTATAGTAGTATTCTATATTTTGTTATATATTTAGTTTATTCAAATATATTTATAGTAGTATTTATAGTATATATAGTAGAACACGATCTTCGAAATTTATTTTTCGTCAAACAACAACAAAATTTTGAAATATTAGCGACTATCAAATATTTGTCGACAATACTTGGTCATTACTGCTATGTTGAAATCTTAATTATTGAAGTCATGGAGAAAATTGCAATCACTTTTTATACCACTTTTTTATTTAATTTTAATTCCCATTAAACGTTCATTTCAAATTGTAATCTTTTTTGTTACATAAAATGGCAACATAATAATTTTGACAAATTCATTTAAATTAAGTAGGGATCAACAACAAAGAAAATATAAAACAAATACTTTTATGTGAAACAATATTGACTTTGGAATGACAAATATTGAAGCTGAGCGTTTAACTACTACTCTCGGGCGTAACTTGTGGGGAGATTTAATGCGTGTGTGTTTTATGTTTTGTCCAGACAAATTCTAATTATCATCCTACTATGTCATTTCTATTTGTCAGTAAAACGAATTTATAAATGGATGCTGAAATATTTCAACAAATGTTTAGTAATCTTGTGAAACAAACAATATATTATAACTTATTGTTAGTCATGCATGTTGCACAAATTACAAGACATATAAGTAAATATAATTCATTCATATACAAACTTTGAATCGCATTTTAAGTTAACTTTTAGACCATAATTGTGTACTAAATTATGAATTACAAAATTATTTTTTACGATTCAAATCATGATCAATAAAAAACAGCAAAGTGCGAATACAAATGATCACTCGAACGGTGTAGTCAAATTTCTTATTACACTAAAGGTGCTGATTAGTTTTAGGCAAAGGCAGGTTTAACCGTTTCGAAGATACGGGAAGGAAAGTGCAAGAAATAACAATTCAGTTTTTGAGAGAACGGAGCGTCGAATTTGAATGTTTCAAATAGCATTTTATTTGTATTTACGAAATGAAGAACTGATATTTTTGAAAAGGCAGGTTCAGTGATTCCGGAGATCTAATAAAATAAGTTAAAACTGGCATTGGCATTTGTCAAGGATATCCTGATGGTTTTGACACACCATAGAAAAACGAATGCAGTATGTACATTAGAGCGGGTCGATTTGTATGGGTCAAAAAAAGTCGCTTAGGCACTCATGATTTCAAAGGGATCAAAATAAGATACTTTGCTGAAGAACACAAAAGGTGAAGAAACCACAGCTCTAAAATGAATTCTGATGTCCTGTGTATTGGCCCAAAGATAAGGGATATAATTTGAAAAATTCCATTTTGACCTATTTAGAGTGTCCTAATTGCCTCCAAATGTATAACCGATCCCCACTAACTTTGGAAGGCCAATCCACCCATGCCCCCCCTGAGAGGTTACTCAACATTTAACCCTCATTTTTGGGTCAATGCACGGGACATCAGAATTCATTTTAGAGGTGTGGTTTCTTCAGCAAAGTACCTTATTTTGATTTCTAGTATCCGAAAATCATGCGTGCCTAAGTCACCTTTAAATCGATCCGCCCTAAGTACATACATATTCAGATAAAACAATTCTAACAAGAATTTGAGAAAACAGATCTATCTATTCAATATAATTTAGCTAATACAACTAAGGACATAAATAATATTCGATTTATATTGATGGAGTTTAGTACCCTAAATATTTTATAACTGATAATTGCTATTAATAATATTAACGTATATAACTGAACGTTTTAGTATAGTTTATTATTACGTACAAACGTGCAACTTTACTATGATATAAATTGAAACTTAAAATACTGTAATACAAGAGAGAAATCATAATTAGAATTCGATAAGTATCATTAGTTTTTTAATGAGCACATAGACTAAAAGTGTTGGTTATTTTTTATCATTCACGATATCGATTTCATCCGACAATAGCCTTAGAAGCTCTACATTAAGAAAGGCGTGAGCTATGTGGTATATTCTTTATTCATACGGAAATATAAGGGTAGTATTGTGATACGGTGGTATCAAGAATCAGATATCAAGTTACATACGAGCTTATACACTGCGATTGTCATTTTTTTCTAAGGGAAGAGCCGTGACTAAGCCAAGTACGTGCCTCATAATGTGTCCATCGAACAAGCGCAGTAATTTTATAAGTATACAAACTTGAATTAATTATTAAACTTAAAAATATTAATATTATATTAAGAATATTCTTATATTTACTAATGCAATCATCACAAGGAAGAAAATAATAAAACTAAATTATTTGAGGTGTTTAATATTGTTGCAAAATTACAAAAATACTTTTAATTACGAAGTATACTTTTATACTATGATAGCACATGAATAAACCTCATAACATAAACAAACATTCAATTACTTTCAATCTAATAAATCAATGGTGCTCAATCGTTCAAGCTTCATTCTTCTCTTGCGTATTCTGCAAAGAGTTGTCATTTTTAATATTTAATTCTTGTTTGAAATTTTTTTAATAGAATTTTTGGATTAAAATGATTACGTATAATAGAATATTTGAAAACTAATGGTCTTAAAACTTTCGTCGGAAAGCAAGCTTCAATGTCAAAAAAAAAATCGCTCAAAAACAAAATTGTATAAAAATAAATCGCACAAAAACAGATTTCACTAAGGCACATATATAAACATACGTATATACATACATGAAAACTGTTGGGATCGGAAAGTAATATATATATATATATATATATATATATATATATATATATAAATTAAAATTAACATATATAAATTATTAAAATTTAACGGGTATAATGGGTAGTACTGCAGCTCCAACTCATTTCAGGTAAAAATAGTGTAAAAGATTTCCCATTGCCATATCACACCGCAGTGCCCGAAATGGTTTTCAATTAGAAACGTAATTTTTATCTATATTTTCAAGTGAAACTGAACATCGCTGCTGCACGATGTCAGGTTGTAAAATGTGTTCAATTGTGATGACACAAGAAGACACATAATTAAAAAACAGCATATCAAAATAGTTATTTTACCAGAGCGCCATTTTTCTGCCGTGAGCAAGAATTAATAAAAACTTCCCAGATTTCCCAAAAAAGCTGAAACTAGTTTGCCAATGCAAAATGTATATTTAATTGTGAATTGTAAAAAAAAAAAACATTTTAGAAAATGTGGTGAACAGACATTTATAATGAATAAATTTTTCTTCTAATTTTAGGAGTTTTTTAATTGTTTAATTGTTTTGAAACATTTTACTTATTTATTATGCTATTTATTCTATTGAGCAAATCATGCCAAGAAAACTAAAAAAAAATAGCTTTTCATTTTCAATCATAACATTCGTATTTCATGTTGAATTTTTGAAATTTTACGTTAATTTAATTTTTTATTATTTACAATATCCAAAATTGCGTCGTAAACTTCACAATTACAATTAATTTTAGAATATGGACACCACTAGGTATAAAAAAAGCCTTAATATTCTCGTTCCAAAGTAAATTTTGCTTTCATTTTTCATATTTGTTCCATTTCCATATCCCTAACCACGCATGTCTTTCAAAGTTTATCAGATGCAAAACATTTGCAACAAAAACAAAAGTATCCCGATTAGTCATTATCCAGATTATAATTTGTTTATATCACAGTTCAGGTCGAGCGTTCGACGGGTTAAGATCGAGGTAAAAATTAATACAAATAATATTAGATAACAAATAATAGACGTGGTATGAGTCACAGGCTCGGGCCTGCTGATTTACGGCTACCGGCAAACAACAACAATGGTGTAGTGAGCACAGAAGTCGAAACTGGAATTAAAATAAGTAATGCAGTGCAATTAATTAATAATACGGATTATACGGGATATGATATTTCCGAAGGTATTGTTCATAGTAAAAATGAAATTCTAAGTGAGAATCATGTTGGAAAATTAGTTTTTTTTTTTTTTTTTATAATTTTTATTTGGCCTCGCTTACTCTGAGCATTTAGCCACCTACAACATTTATTTACATTCTATACTAATTTTTTATATCAAATTCAATTTATATACAGATTCTATTCTTCTTATACTATATACTTTCTCTCAACTTATCTTCTTCACTAAATTCTATTCTTCTACATAGTTCAACTTATCTTCATTCTTCCCTTTTTTTTTATCTTCTTACTTCTTTCTACTATTTCATTTTTCTTTATTTTCAATTCTAATTCAATTTTTATACATTCTAATACCTTATACATTCTAACCATTTTTTTTACATTCATCTTACAATTGAAATTCTGACACATTTTTTATATTTTTACAATTGGAAGCGCCAGGGATCGAACCAACGATCTCCGGCATGTGAGTCGGACATGCTACCTCTGAGCTATGTCCGCCACAGGAAAATTAGTTAATTCGAATAAAGTAAATAGCGTTCAAACGGATCTAAATGATAAAAATAGTGATAGTAAAAGTATTAAAAAAAGTGGTGTAGTTAGTAGTAATAAATCAGAAATAAGAAAAGATAGTAAAAAAATGGATAAAATAAATAAAATAAAATCTGAAAGGAATGCGTTAAATAAAGATGTAATTAAAAAAGTTATAGTGGAATTGAATGAAGAGGAAATAAAAGAAATAATAAATATTAATAAAAACAAAGCAAGTGAAAATTTGAAAGAAACAGTTAAAAATTGGTTTGATATGGTAATGGAAGAAGAAACTAGTGAGGCAGTTGGTGTAAATGAATCTCAGGAGAATAGTAATGATATGGTTGTTGAGGAAGAAGGCGATATAAATCAAAAAGAAAAGACAGCTGTAAAAGAATTCGAGGGAAATCATAATGATATTGCAGTAAAAAAAAATTTAATAAGAGCTTCAACATGTTAAATAGTGGAATAAATTTCTACAGTGCATTAGATGAAGGGCCTTATGAAGTTTATGCAGAATCAGAAAATCAAAATCTAGGTAACTACCATAACGTTGCGTTGGGAAGAATGATTTATAAAAATTCCCCAGCATTAAGCAATAATATAGAAAATTTCACAAAAATTGGCAAAAACAAAATTAAAATAACATTCAAAAATTACGAGTTTGCAAATAAAATAATTAGTGAAAAATTTTTGAGCGAAAACAAAATAAAAGTATATATTCCTAAACATAAAGTATGTAGAACAGGTATAATATTCAATGTTGATTCTGACATGGATGAGGAAGAAATTAAAGAAGTCATTAAATCAGAAATTGAAATAATTGATGTTAAGTGTATAAAAAAAAGAAATACAAGCCATAGTTTTAACAAATCGCAAATGGTTAAAATTATGTTTAAAGGAAACTATTTGCCAGATAAAGTTTCGATATATTCTGTGAAATTGCAGGTGAGTCCATATATCCAAAATGTTGTCCAATGCCACAAATGCTGGCGGTATGGTCATATCAGACTACAATGTAAAAGCAAAACTAGATGTCGCAAGTGTGCTAGGGAACATAGCACAGATACATGCCTCATTGAAAAAGATTTTGAATGCGCTGTGTGTCATGAACAACATGAAGCAAATGATAAAATTTGCGAAGTGTTTCAATATCATAAAAGAATTAAAGAATTAATGGCCTTTCAGAATATATCATATTCTGAGGCTAAATTTATTCTTCGCAATCAAAAATATGCAGAATCAGCTAAAATAAATCATTATAATCCGGATTTTAAAAGTACGTTTCCTAGAGTTAATGAAACGGGTAAATTTGGAAATAATTCTAGGCATAAGAATAAGTACGAATTGCTAAGCCATTTTCAAGAGCAAGAAATAAATATAGAACCAAATAGGTTAATGGCTATGAATAAACCTAGGCAAATAATTGAAAGAAGGCAAACAGTAAATATCAGATCTGGCAATCAAATGCATAATAGGAATTTAAATCTAGCATTGGGAGTGAAAAACAGTAGCGAGAAATTTGGTAAAAATTTAAATTTGGAAGCATTTAAAAAAATGCAAATAAGACATGAGGAACTATTGAAGAAAGTGAGGGAAAAATACAAGAATAAAGAAGATGTTGTTATAGAGGAAGTCCTGGTAAAAGTTAAAAATGATTTTGATTTAATTCTCGAAAAGTTAAACTTTGAAGTTTCTAGGAAAAGCATTGATCAAAAAAATACAGTGGGAGATGACAATAGTACAAAAGCTTAAAAAAAAAAAAAAAAATTACAAATAGTTGAATAAATTTAAAAAAACAAATTAGTAAATCTCATAATGAATTTTTACAATGGAATATTAGATCTTTTAATGCAAATAAAGAAAGTTTAAAAATTTTTTTATATATCAACATAAATTAAGGCTAATGAGTACATGGAAAATGTGCAAAAGAAAATTATACAATCACAATTACAATTTATTTTATGGAAACAAACATTCTACAATTCAACTGTAGGTCTTTGATACATAACAAAAGTAATATTGAACATTTCTTATTTGAAAACAAAATACATATTGCTACATTTTCAGAAACATGGTTGAAGAGCGATAGGAAATTTTCGCTCAGGGGATATAAGACTGTGCGCAGTGACAGAAAGGATGGGTATGGTGGTACTGCAATTCTAATTAAGGATAAAATAATTATAAATAAAGTATTAGCTTTTAATACGGGAACAATTGATATAAATAAATTCCAAATATCTGGCATAGAATTTTGTGCAGGAAAACATCAACTATCTATAATTTCGGTATATATTGTACCTAACTATAATATTTCTGTTAGTCAATGGAATGATTTATTAAGTCAGATATCCAAACCTTACATAATTTGTGGTGACTTTAACGCTCATCATATGGCATGGGGGTGTAATTGGAATGATAAGATTGGCAATAACTTATTGGAAGTTATTAATGACAACAATTTAATTATATTAAATAACGGGAATCCGACTTTGAATTTTAAGAATAGTTCGACAGTAGTAGACATTACATTGTGTACTCACGAGGTGGCACATAAAATTGTATGGAATGTCAGGAATTATTCTCTTGGATCTGATCATTATCCAATAATTATGCAACTAAGAGAATCACCTATTATAAATAGAACTAGGGAATATTGGAACTGCAAAGCTGCCGACTGGACAAAATATCAAAAAGTAATCGAGTATTACTCAAATGATTTTGAAGTAAATGATCCGGTTGTTGCTTATACAGAATTTATGAACATAATCAATATTGCAGCGGAGAAAAGTATACCAAAAAAGAGAATATGTTCCAATATTAAACACTTTAAACCTATTTGGTGGGATAATGAGTGCGACGAACTTATTAGGAAAAGAAGAGATGCAGAAAAAAATTATAGGCAGAAATCTAACTACCATAATTATTTAATATATAAAAATATTAATGCTGAAGTCAGAACGATATTCAGCAGAAAGAAGAGAGATAGTTGGCATGAATATACTAATAATATTAAACCAAATACGTCTACCAGGGAAGTATTTAGGACAATTAAATGTTTGAAAAAATATATAGAACCTGAAAATTTACAAGAAAACGTTAACCCAAGTATGATTGAGAATATTATTGATTCTTATGCTCCATCTAGTGTTAGAAATGATTATTTCAATGTGGATAAAAAGGTTTTTGGACGCGAAACATTCCTATTAGTGAAACCTTTTACATTGTGGGAATTAGAAATTGCTTTAATTAAAGGTACCGATACCGCACCAGGTATGGATGGAATATTTTATTCTATGCTCATAAACTTGCCAATGGTGGCAAAAGAGATTTTACTAAAATTGTTTAATAAATTATGGACAAATCCGGAAGTAATTGGAGCCTGGAATAAGTATATTACAATTTTAATCAAAAAACCTAATAAAGATGCGAATGAGATCTCTGCGTATAGACCGATTTCTCTTGCATCCTGTGTTTCAAAGGTTAAGGACAGAATGATTAAAAGAAGACTGGAGTGGTGGAGTGAAAAATATGGAATACTACCAAAAAGTCAATTTGGCTTTAGGAAGGGTATGGGAACACAGGATAGTTTAAGTAATTTTATTAGTGACTTACATATATCCTTTGCGAAAAATAAGTATGTTGTGGCACTCTTTAGTGACATCAAGGGTGCATACGATAATGTTTTACCTAAAACATTATCAGAATCTATGTCAAAGATTGGATTACCATGTAATTTTATTAGGGCAGTTACTAATAATATCTTTGAAAGGGAAATATATTTTAGAATAAATGGTAAAATAATTGGACCAAGGAAAATATATAAAGGGTTACCACAAGGAGGTATTTTAAGCCCTTTATTATATGCGATATACGTAAGAGATATAGAAGGGATCTTGGAGCCAGGAACAAAAATTTTGCAGTATGCGGACGATGTGGTTATTTATGTAGAAAAAGCAAGCCTGCAGGAAGCTTGTGAGGTAATGAGTAAAAATATTGATCGTTTTCATGAGTGGCTGGAAGAGAAAGGTCTGGAATTATCAGATAATAAAAGTTCAATTGGTATTTATACAAGACACAGAAATATTAATCATGTGGATAAAATAAATAGTAAATATCACATCATTAAAGTACAAAAATATAACAAATTCTTAGGAGTTATATTTGATCAAAAGTTATCTTTCAAGCACCACATGGATTATGTGCTTAAAAGAGTAGAAAAAAGAATAAATATTTTGAGAATGACCAATGGTACATGGTGGGGATCACACCCTATTACGTCCTTGAACCTCTATAAAACACTAATAAGACCCATTTTTGATTATGGATATATTGTATTTAATAATTCGATTTACTGTAGGGTATTGGACAAAGTGCAATATAACTGTTTGAGAATTTGTATGGGGGCTATGCGATCCACTCCCACTAATGCTCTTTTGGTGGAAAGTGGGGAGATGCCTTTATACCTAAGACGACAGTTCATTTGTGACAAATTTATACTTAAAAAAATAATAATACAGGATAATCAAATTATAGACAAAGTAGGTAAAATTTCTATAGACACTACAATATATAAGTACTGGAAAAAGAGAAAAAAACCATGCCTAGTTAATAGCTATTTGTATGTAAATAAGATAAGAGAGGAAGGTATCAATTATACAAAACACCCATATTATAATACACTTTATCTGGATATATATAGCATTTCTGATGATATTTTTAATATAAACATGACAAAAATAAGAGATTACAATGTAATTTACACTGATGGATCTAAGCTTGATCAGAATGTGGGCTGTGCAATATATTTGGAAAATTTGAACATTAAGTTGGGATATAAACTGCCTGATTTTGTTTCAATTTTTACTGCGGAAATTTTTGCTATTAAAAAGGCAATAGAGTTAATTCAAAGGCACAAAATAATGAAGACAGTTATATTCACCGACAGTAAAAGTAGTATAGAAACTCTACAAAATTTATACAACAAAACTCGGCTATCAGATATATTGTTCTATGAAGTGTGGTTCGATATTAATAGGCTGATGAGAATAGGGTATACCATTAAAATAATATGGATTAAGGCTCACTCAGGAATCAAAGGAAACGACATGGCTGATAAAATAGCAAAACAAGCAACAAAAAATGGATCTATTATGCATGTAGCAACATACAAGGATTATGTGAAACGGTGTAAAAATAGAAATTTTAAAGAGTGGCAAAAAGTATGGATCGATCCAAATGAGACTAGAGGGGCCTATTATAGAGTATGCAATCCAACAGTGGGAAGCAGAATGTGGCAAGAAAGTTTCAAATTCGAGGATAGAAGAACCTTAGTAACATTAACGAGGTTAAGATTAAACCATGGAAGCTTTCCATCACACCTGCATCGGATAGGTGTTGCAGCTTCGAATGTATGTAGGTGTGGTAAATCAGTTGGAAGTGGAGAACATTTAATATTGGAGTGTGGTCTGTTTGAGAAGAACAGACAAGATATGTTGAATAAGCTGCATGAGTGTAGTTGCATAGAAAAACCAGTTAATTTAGTTACAATATTAAGAAGTGTGAAGTGCTATAGTATTTTAGTTAATTTTATTAGATTAAGTGGTATAAATATATAATTATTGTTTATTGTTAATATAATATTGTATGTGGCTGTATTGTTATTAGAGGCCAAATAAAAATAAAAAAAAAAAAAAAATTTGTTTATATTTATAACAAGTTCTGTTTCAACTAAATTAGCTCGCAATTTTTCGTCAATAATGTCCAACAATTAATTTAATCTTTCGCAGGTTTGCGCTTATGGGACTGAACACTAGACTTATATAAATAATAAAAAATATAAATAATATATTATAAATTGAATTTCCGAAACTCGTTTTGGCGCCCCCTAAAACGTGCGCCGGCATTTTTTGCATGCGTCGCATGCAAGGCAGGACCGGCCCTGTATGTACATAATATAAATATTAAAAACGAATATTTACCTGATGCTGCGTGAAGAGTACGCGTCGTTTCCGTCTCTGCACCAGAGGGAACTGCATCGGTTTGGTGTCGGTGGCGCCCATGTTGCATGGACCCAGGCCGGACACGGGGCCCAGGCCGCCCATATTATTCATCGCGTGACTCATGTTGGACGAACCACTCATCAGCCGCGATACTAGAAACAACAATTTCACACTTCGTTAAACACTGAGGAAAATCAGTTTATACATCTTACGATAGTGGCGTCGATTAGTCTAATTGACGAAGAGCACTTGTCGCATTACCACCATTCGGATTTTCAAACCGGAATCATGTTTTTGTCGAAATTTTGTTTTTTTTATATTTAGTTTTTGTATTAGCAATGTAAAGTTTTGCAGTACTAGTTACTGGTAACAGCTAGGATAGCATTGGATTATCGTAATTTATGCCACTCACATAAAGCTTATGAATTAGGAAATTTGCTGCTTTTGGCCTACCCATTTTTTCCCTTTGGCCTACCTACTTTGGCCTAATATTGACGCCAAAGTTCATCATATTTCTTATGAATCCACATATAGATTTTCAAGTTTTACAATAAGTTAATCAGCATTAGAATGATTACATACGCGTCAAAACAATCATCAAATAATATTTAGATATTTATTGTAATGCACCTTTTTTAGTAAAATATTTTCGTTTCATTTTTTTTATTTATTGTTTCCACAGCAATCAGAACTCTTTATTACTGTTCTATAAGCTGTTTTTGTGTATGACTTATGTGTATGACCTGAGGTATTGATATGAGAAGCAACCCATCGGTTGATCATTCTCCTATGTGTGGGGGTTTTATTAGCTCTTATGTCTAATAGTGTGCATATGACTGTATGCAACTATGTCCACGAAGGACGATTTCCACTTGGAATTATATTGTGATCTATAACCCCAAGTGGAAATTTGACATCAAAGTTGCCTGATGTCAGGCTTGGCGGTAGCGGGAATAGAACCAGCGAACCTGGGACTAGTTGGTGCTAGCCCACGCTCTAACCGATATCGCCACCGCTGGCCTATTTTCGTTTCATAAAAAAGTATGTTTATATGAATTTATATATAAAATGGTACTAAAAACTGTCAAAATGGTATGTATTTGCTGTGCGATCAGGCGCTTTACACCATAGATAAATAAGTACAAATGCTTCACACATAAAATCTAACGTCATGTATGATAAAATCGTGCGTTTTCTAGGTTAAGTTTTCTATTTAAAACACCCGACTGTACAGCAATCACATGGCATTTTAAAGTTTTCAGAACCATATGAAATACTCAACGTAACATAGCCTTGCCATAACATTGGTCTATTTTACGGCAGAATCGGCCTTTTAATTTATACAGCCAAGATTTATATTTATTTCAAAGCATGGAAAGATCCATTAATAACAGTACAAAGTTTTACAGAATATTTAAATATGCGGTATGAAGTTTTATAAACAAATTTTAATTTTTAAGGCTATAATTTATATTATTCAGTTCACTGTGGCAAACTTGTATCGACAAAGACACAAAAATATTCTAAATAATTGAAATTTGAAAATGTATTTTTTTTAGTATATACGTATACTCGCCTATACACAAAATTGTTACACTTCTTTATATCAAGCACAGTTATCTGGTTAAATAAAACAATTCTCGTAAAACAAGCAAATACTTATTGATAAAAGTTTGCAAAACCTCGAAGTATTCAGAATAAATATATTGAAAATTGTCATAATTGAGAGAAAAATATAATAGGATTAAATTTTGTTCATCGGACAGACTACAAGACACTAAGTTTTCTAAAAATGTTCAATTCATTCGGTGCAAAATGGTTTGTTTTGTAAGCACCATCATAAACGGCGCCAAATTATGCAGTCATCTTCTTACTGCATGTAGCATACGTATACGGGCACTTAATATATATTTTTTTTAGTTATTATTCAATTGAACAAACATAATTGAAAGCTTTTCCATGAGCATTCTTATTACTAATTAACACCAAAACGATGACTCTTTCATAAAATTGGTTGATTATTGTTTCGCCTATCATATTACACTCCGATTTATATTGATGTCAGTACATAATATAATAGTATGCAGGATACGTAGGATAGATACCTGCACACAGTGACAAAACATTTCACATTGTAGTCATTGAATACTTCAAATGTAGGTTGTACTTCGATTTGCATTTAATTTATTAATGCACTATTTAAGTGCAGTGAACATTAATATTATGAAAATATATAAAAAGGGCCTTCGATGACGAACGACCCAGAAAATCAACACTGACAGGCATGATTGCATAATGACAACGAATGATTTACATTCTTCCACGAAGTTATTACTACTGTTTATACTAGAATGAATGTGCTTCTGCAAAGAATTATTTTTATTGTCAGATTGGCAGTTTGTAGCTGACATTACCACTGATAATATCGATATTTTGTATTTAAATTTTGACAACTATTGATAAACTGTTATGAGAACTATGATTGCATTTTTTCTAAAATATTAAATATAATCTTACGTTTCGGAACTTTGATATATAAAATTCATAAGAATTATTTTTAGCAAGTTATAGCATATTGCAAATTATTAGAAATGAAACATATTTTCAAATGATTGATGAAAAAAATAATAAAATAACACCCGAGAGTTTAGTTTGACCCTAATATAATTTCTAAGATTTAATTGTTTTATAAGAGGTATTGTTAAATTTAAGTTTGATTCAACAGTTTTTTTATATAGCTTAATAAAAGCTTACACATGTGTGAGATAAAAAGGACCAACTAAATCTTTACTTTGGCAAATGCGTAAACAATAAAATAACAGTAAATAAAAAAAAGTAAATTAAGTTAAAAAAAGCAATATTACAAGAGGCAAATTAAATAAATAATTATTCCAACTCTGCCGATGAAAAATTTATGAAAACAAGAAAACAAAACACATTTCTAGAAAAATGAATTAGCTGGTAATTTTACTGAACATAGACTGTATCGTGCATAGTGCATAGTGTTGTGATATAATTGGTTTGATTTTCACAATATAAATGCTGAAAGTCAAATTGGACCTTTGTATCAATCTTTCTGTAACGCTCTGAAAAATCGATTTCCATACCACGCAGAGCAAAAATTGCAGCAACCCTCCTATACCACGATACTCTTAAAGCACTGGTTTTATCCAAAAGCCCTTAAGTTTATTCCGCGTAACTTATGAATGATTTCAGTAACTAGATATAGTAGTAAAAGGCTTTAATATAGGTCTCATTCATGTCTTATTATCGACTATTTTATAGTTTTCAAAATGTTTATGTTGAAACATGCCAGTAAATTATATATAATAGTTATGTTCAATAATACGGGTATTATTGTGCGTTTTTCCTTTCTCCAAAATTATGACGTAGAATAATACGTCAAATAATAAAAATCTTTTAAAATCTTTTTTACTTAATGTAATGTCCCCAAGAAATTATTCATACATTTCAATATCAAAATTAACTATTCTTAATGTATATATATATATATATATATATATATATATATATATATATACAATAAATATGAAATTAATTTACTATGTATTATCCGCTTATTATTTTTAACAATGATACCTGTAGCGATTTAACTTCAAGATGATCGAAAACGTTTATTTTAAAATGACAAATCAATCGTCTTCGATTGAAATCACGATTTGTTTATACATCGCGTCATTTACCATTCTATCACCCCGATCCCTCAAAATAAATAATTTTTTTTATCTCGTTCAAAATCCGCTGAAGAAAGTAAAACTCACGTAGAGTATGTTGAATATACGAAGGGTATCAAAGGCAGTTTTTTTTTCAAGTCGCCAATATTGATACCATAAAATGAACAAATGGAATGTAACTCATATACAATTCATTATAAAAAATAGAAAACTGATATAGGCGTGCATGATATTTCTAATCGATAATAAAAAAATTGAAAAAAGGATTGTCGAAATTGTAAATAATTTTATATAATCTACATATAATCTGAGCTTTCTTTGAAAAATTAGTAAAATTAGCGATAATTTAAGCAGTAGGGAAGACTGGGTACGGTTGTGCCAGGGTACCGTAGTGACAGTTGTCATAACAGGTAAACTGATTTTGAGATAAGGTCCAAAGGAGAAAGATGAAGTTTGATTGTTCAAACAAGTTCCCATTATTGCCTTGCATTAAAATTATCTGTAGGCCGCATTGCTTTTAAAGAGTCAAAAGTAAGTTTCCATCTACGAATTCTTTTAATAATATCTGTTAATTGTATACTTCATCACTTTGTTATTTTGCTGTGAGTTGAATATTGGTAGTTAAATACGAGAAATTAGTTTTTACATAGATAATTTATCTCAGCCATAATGAGGATTTGTCTTCAAAAGTGTGCGTTGTGGCAAATTCTGGGGCGTGGTTGTGACATGTTGTTCTTGTTCTTCTCGAGTAAATATTAAGCAGGTTAAAAAATAAACCTAACTTAACTAACAATAAGAGAAACTACGAAAGAGAATTAAAAAAAGAAAATTTTCACAAAATATTCTTGTTAACTTTGTTTAAAAAATTATATTTGTTATATTTTATTCATTATAAATGTTTTGCCATAATTGTTACATATCATAACTGAAAGGTTTACTACTGAGTAACCTTTTAAGCATCCATTTTTACTACCTACAATCTACAATCAAATTACTGAATGTCTCTTGGAGACAGATTGTAATTTACATGGGAATAAAAAAAATATTTTATTCATAAGATTTGCTCAAATGTTTATGTTGTCGATGATCGTCTGATAGATACCTGCACATAGTGACAGAACATTTCACATTGTAGCATAGTCACTGAATTCTTCAAATGGAGGTTGTACATTTAATTTATGAATGCACTATTTAAATGCAGTAAACATTAACATGAAAATATATAAAAAGGGCCTTCGATGACGAACGGCAAATTTTATGTTATTGAGAACTACCATAGACAAAATATTGTATTTAAACAAAGAAGCACTCAAGAATATTTTACATTGCTATAATATAGACTCAAATAAGGTAATAATATTATAAGACACATATTATAAAATACACATCTTTGAGCTCCAAATTTCGATGATTTTAGTAGCTTAAAATGTATTAGTGAAATATTAATAACATCTCTCTGAGCTAAAATAAATTATTATAATTTAAAATTTTTTATAAGATAGAATTTGTACTTATCGTAAGTATTTCTCAAATATATTTTTTCCGTACGAAACAAGTCGATAATAGCGTGAAGTTTGCGATCTTTGCTCAAATGAAACGGATACGCAGGGACGTGATCCAGAAATGCATTTTGTTGAATAAACACGGCCTGAATAAATATTGAATATAATACAAAATGTATGTAGAGCTCATGTGTTCCAACCGAAATCAAAATATTCACGCACATACGATATTGTATTATATTATACGCACACATAATACATTATATATACCGATATATAAGGATGCAGATCTCAGATATGTATATAATGGTCACTTTGAATTATTAGAAAATTCTATTCAGTTAAACATCTCGATTTTCTTTACACAATACGTATCAAAGAAATATCGATTCGTATAATTAAAGTATATAAAGTATAATTGAATTAAAGTCATATATGTGTCTGCTCTGAAAGTTGGTATTGAGTAAATTATTAGTTACATTCGATTGTGTTAAATAAAATATATCTAATATCTAATGGTTTATAAAGTGAAACGATAGTTTCTTGAGATTGTATAAGGTAGAATTTACTTGATTTATCTACTTTTTTATAAACCGTAATTTTCAAACGAGTTATTGGCATTTACCATTTACCTAATAAGTTTCCATAGCTGAATAACCTGATTCTAAAAATGTCAATAGCCAATTGACACATGTATAAAATCAACAAAAGTTATGATAAACACTACTGGGTGTAAGCACTTCTATATGACTGACCGTTAAATTTAAAAAGTAACTAAAAAATTAAAATTTAAATTATACGTAAAATTTATATATAATACCACACTCGAATTGTAGAGCATCATTAGATCTATTTGGTTGCTCGAAAATTGAGCTTAAAAGCGATTAATCAACTGTTCATGTAAAAAAATGGTCAAATATTATAAATTTAATCACACTACGATATAAGATGTTGTTATTAAGCTTCAACCGTCATTTTTTTTTTTCGACCGGTTCGAAACTTTGAAAACCATTTCTTGTATAAACGTACTTTCAATGAACCTTTTCCATCCCATATAGAAAGAAGCAAAATATGACAAAGTTTCTGTGGCATCAACAAAATACGTAGAATCACCTGAACTTTATCAAGCGCAAGTTTTGATGATTTTAAAGCTCGATTGTAAAGTTTTATAGTAAAAATGCTCTTAAATCTTCTATCAAGAAATCAAACAACTTAATTTATTTCTTGAATACTACGCTCAAATAGTATTATATAAATTATTTATTTTTTCACATTTATTTGGGATTTGGGGAGCTTCCGTGGATCATTTATTAGAGCTATGAAATTAAATTAGAAGTTACATTAGAAATTAAATTAGAAGAATGTTTGGAAAAAAATTAACATCGTTTTTCACGTAGAAATATGGTAATTGCCCTTGAGAATATTATTATATTATATACCAATTAGAAAGATGACCGTGGAATTGCCTTCTAATAGCGTTCAATATTAAAGATAAACAATATCTCATTAGTAAGAGAAATTAATAAATTGCCTACTAATAACATGTTTCTTACATTAGTAATAAACAGTGCTCAATAAGCTTATAGAACATGTAATACATGTAATAGATCAGATTGCTGTAAAAATAACAAAACAAAAAATAGAATTTATTACACTGAATACATTTACTACTTTGTAACAAATATTATGTATATAAAGTGATAGTTATCCACCTAATCGATATCGATATCCGTACCCTTGCGAATAAATGCGAATTTTAGTTAAAGTTATCTGCCAGTAATTTGTCAAAATAGTATGTTGCGGTGGAAATGAATTAGAGGCGAACGTAGCGATAAAACTAAACATACATATGCCGCACAATATTGTATGTCCCTTTTGTGGAAGGGTCCGATGCACTGAATTATTTACGCATGATAAGTGTGACCGCACGTGATAATCTGTCAAACACAGATAACTGTATTTGAGAAAATAATAGCCCAGTAGTTAGCTCAATGCTTCTGCAGGAAAATAATAAGCCTAAATGATAATAAATCTAATTTTGAGAACCATCAACACTGTTAGTCCAATCATTAGAATGAGACAAGAGACTAACGAAATGCCGAGGCGAATTCCTAAGAAAGTTACCTACTAACTTTAGCGAAAGCTACTGTTTTAGATCAAATTATGTTGTGCAAGGATCTACCTAAGTCAATGTTTATGTGCATGCAACCACAGCTGGGATATGGTTACATTTATGCTAGCGATTATTTTACCACATCTGATCATTTGCTTATATACACAGAATCACATATTTGATATTCATAAAATATCTTAATCGATTGTTGTTTGTAAACCTTTATATTCGCGTATCTACTATCACTAAAATTTTCTTGCCATATTTCAGAGCCCTTAGTGTCACAATTTGAAAATAAGAAAATTTTACCTTTAATAAATGCTAATCTCGCATGTATAAAATTATTCATATCGAATAAGACACTAAAATTTGTATAAATGTGATGTGGATATTTAATTATTTGATTTTATTAACTTCCTGAAGGAGATGTTTATGTTTTCATCAAAAAATTCAAGCCTTTTTGTATCGAATGAGACCAAATTTGGAAAAAGTATATGTGTGTATGTAAACAAATTTTTTATCGTGGATCGACGTTTTCTCAAAAAACGGCTGGACCGATTTCAAAAATTTAAAAGCCATTCGATGTATCTCGATGAGGACTATTGTTTGTCAGTTTTGTGCGACAATCGGCCAAGACGTTTCTTTATAAATAGCAGAAAAGTGAAAATTTTTTCGTCCACGTTTTAACCAGCAGTTCTGAATCGTTCGAAAGATATTGGTCGGGAATCGTGCTGATTAGTTTTTGGTAGAGATCGGCAGGTCCGTTTTCTTGTAATAATGTGTTGAAAATTTTTTTTCGACAATTTTTAGTATTATTTTTTTTACGGTAGATACCTTAATTAATTTATTTTTCATTGATTAAGTCGATTATTTACACATATATCGGAAAGTTCATGTAACTTGCCTCAAGGAAAAATACCAACTAGTTTAATTTTTCTTCAATGTTTCGTAAAACCGAGCTCAATTATGTAATGCAAAAAAATTAATTTATTGTTAGAGTTGATTGGTCTGGTGATATGGTATATACAAGAAGCGATTGGGTATTTGGATGATATTATATTTACAAGATGATCAAATCTACTTGATAAACATGGATGCTTGAGTAGAATGTCAAAATAAGCAAAGAAGATTTGCATGAACGGATAAATCTGTATCAGATATACGTATGAGCAGCAAAAGTCACTCAGTTGGAAAAAATTGAAGAAAAGACAAGTTATTGAATATAGGAAAAATCACAATGTCGGAAAAGTAAAAGATAATATAGACATCATATAGATGGAAATTTTAAGGAATCAAAATTAACGATTATTTCCGATTCCCATTTCTGTTCAATATCTGTTGTGCACAATAATGATAATATAAAAAATATAATTTTTATGAGAAAAATGCAGTAGAAATCCATGCATATGTACAATGTATAATCCTGACGAGAGAAAGGGTAGAGAAGCCTGTAAATGAACACATTTTTTTCGGCTTATTTTGAAAATTTGCGAATTTTTTAAATCAATGTTTGACTCAAGTACAAACATTGATTTTCACATAAAGATAATTTGTATACACCTATTCTTTATACAAATAGGTGTACTGTGCACCGTGTTTATACACACATACACACACATATGTATATATATATATATTAGTGATGTAACGAATATTCGCATTCGCATTCGCATTCGCAAATATTCGCATATTTTTCGATATTCGCATTCGCATTCCTATTCGCAAAAAACGATGCGAATATATAGCGAATGTATTTAACAAACAAAAAGGAAATTATTATATAGTTGCATATGAAATGATAACACAACTAAGATTTATATATTTTTATTTAATCATACTTATTTATGTTTCCATTCCACTATATATTTTCTAAGAATTAAATATGATAATGAAATATAAACTTAAAAAACCAAATAATGAATACTTGACTATTTGTAAATAAGCTTTTTACAAAAAAAATATTTATTTCTATTTAAAACAAAAGTAAAGTTCTAATATTCATAATGTTAACATTTGGTTTCAATTGCACATTTTTAACTTCCCGTAGGGCAAGTTATAGTAATCGCAAAAAAATCGAAAATGAAAATTTTTGCATTTCTCGACGTTTCAAAGGTTTCTGAATATTTTGGCATACCTTAGAAAAAATGGATGTATGTGTGTGTGTGTGTGTGTGTGTGTGTGCGTGTGTGTATGTATGTGCGGATACAAATTTTCGTCGACGATTTCGGGAACACCGATCAACCGATTTGAATAATTCAAAAAACATTCGATTCGTATTGATAAGGAGACGTGCTGATTAGTTTTTGGCAAAGTCAGGTCTAGCCGCTCCGAAGATACGGGGCAAAAAGTGCCGAAAACGGTAACTCAGTTTTTAAGAGAACGGAGCGTCCGATTTTAATAATTCAAAAAACATTTTACTTGTATTGACAAGGTGAAGAACCGATCAAATTTTCATAAAGGCAGGTCTAGCGGTTTCGGAGATCTAATGAAAAAAGTAAAAAAAATGCCATTTGGCGGTCAAAAATGATTATTAGACATATGCACATCAAATTATCAGATATTTTATAGAGATTGTAACAATAAGTATAATTTTGGTTTACATTCCTATGGGTTCCGTATCAATGTTTACGCGTTAGACGTTGACGCGGCGCTTACGCGGTTTGATATTTCGTCTTTATGCAGTTAAAGCAGTACGATTGGCTTGAAAAAAAGTTTAGATCCTTCAAAATATGTCAAAACTAGCTGTAAGTGGAATTCTGTCTTAAGGCAATTAAGGCATCGTGCCTTAAGGCAAATTGCTGGAACTTCCCGTACCAAAAATTATTATTTTTTTAAAAACGATTAACATTTTTGAAAAAAAAAAAATTACTTTGAAAAAATAAGATTTTTGAGAAACTATAAATTGGACAAAAAATTACTTTTCATTGAAAAAAAAATTTTTTTTAAAAAAAATTTTTTTTAATTTTATTTTTTTGTTTTTTTTTTTTGAATTTTTTTTTTTTTTATTTTGACATATTGTGGAAGATCTGAACTTTCTTTTGAAAGCAATCGTACTGCTTTAACTGCATAGGGACAAAATATAAAGCGCGTAAGCGCCGCGTCGCTGTCTAACGCATAAGCATTGGTACGGAACCTATAGGAATGTTAACAAATTGTATACTTATTGTTAAAATCTCTATAAAATATCTGATAATTTGATGTGCATATGTCTAATGATCATTTTTGACCGCCAAATGGCTCATTTTTTTACTTTTTCCTCCATACCTCCGAAACCGCTAGACCTACCTTCATGAAAATTTTATCGATTCTTTATCTTGTCAATATAAGTGAAATGTTTTTTGAATTATTCAAATCGGACGCTCCGTTCTCTTAAAAACTGAGTTACCGTTTTCGACACTTTTTGCCCCGTATCTTCGGAACGGCTAGACCTGCCTTTGCCAAAAACTAATCAGCACGTCTCCTTATCAATACGAATCGAATCTTTTTTGAATTATTCAAATCGGTTGACCCATGTTCCCGAAATCGTCGACGAAAATTTGTATCCGCACATACATACACACACGTACATACATACATACATACATACATACATACACACACACACACACACACACACACACACATACATCCATTTTTTCTAAGGTATGCCAAAATGTTCAGAAACCTCTGAAACGTAAAGATATATAAAAATTTTCATTTTCGATTTTTTTGCGATTACTATAACTTGCCCTACGGGAAGTTAATAAAGAAAACATTTTTTTTTCAAAAAAAAAATTTAAAAAAAATAATAATAATAAAAATTTTTTTTTAAAAAAAAGTAATTTTTTGTCTAATTGTTTGTCAAAAATCTTATTTTTTCGAAGTAAATTTTTTTCAAAATCGTTTTTAAAAAAATAATAATTTTTGGTACGGGAAGTTCCAGCAATTTGCCTTAAGGCACGATGCCTTAATTGTCTTAAGACAGAATTCCACTTACAGCTAGTTTCATTCACGACACGAAATGTCAAACATTTTGCGCGCGCTTTATTTGAAATTTAACATTCGCATTCGCATTCGCGAATATTGAAGATGAATACTCGCATTCGCATTCGCATTCGCGAATGTGAAAAATCCAACATTCGTTACATCACTAATATATATATATATATATATATATATATATATATACGGGGCGGCCGAGAGGCGGCCAAATATAAAAATGAAAAAATTTAAAGGCGGCCATACACAAAAACTGACTATAACAAAAAGCGGCCGTAATAAAAAGCGGTCGCATTGAAAGTCCACTGAATTAAAAGGCGGCCAAATTGAAAGACCGCTAGATTAAGAGGCGGCCAAACTAAAAGTCCGCTGAATTCATTCGCAGCCGTATATTGAAAATCCGCTGAGTTAAAAGACGACCGTTGTCAAAATCAGCCGAAGGCGGCCGTATTGAAAGCGAAATCGTATTAAAAAGCTTTGTTTTCAAATTATTAAAATGTAAGTGTATAAACTTGGTGTAAGTTGTAACTTTGCCCTAAGGCAAGATGCATGAATTTTTGAACACGTGTAAATAATCTACTTAACTATAAACAAAATATTAATTTATGAGTGCATTGCAATGTGAAAAACTGTCGCAGATTATTCTTAATTTTGTACAAATTTTATAAACATGTTAGTTATTTTTTATAAATGGTTTCAAAATTAAATATTATTGGACAAAAAAAAACGTGTAGTATGTTCACTAAGAACAGGATCCAAAATCGCCAAAAAAATTAGTTAATCAAAAACTGAGAAACGACTCGACGGATCATTAACTAAAACTAATCAGCACGATTCTCAAATAGTACCTTTGTAATGGTTTTTGGATTTTCAAAATTGATTCACGAATTTAGACTATAACGTGGGCAAAAAATTTCACACTTTTGACAATCCTAAAGAAACGGCTCGGCCGATCTTAAAGCAAAAGTAACCAGCACGAGTACTTATTGAATTTCATAGATTTTTCAAATAAGATTTTTAAAAAAACGTCGACTAAAGATGAAATTTTGCTTCACGTAAAGAAGTGCTGCTCATTTTTTCAAACTGTGATAATAATTTCAAAATTAAAACGACTTGTCGTAAGGTCGAAATATTTGAGATCATGATCTCTATCGCCAAATATCATCGTAAAAATATATTAATATGAATATTTAACAATTAAATACCAAGAAACGATCCGTCCGATCTCTTAAAACTAATCAGCACGATTTCCAAATGATATCTTTCAAACAGTTTCTGAATGTTTAAAAACGATGCAGGATTTTTGGCTAAAACATGTACGAAAATTTGTAGACTTTCCTGTTGATTAGAAACGGTTTGGCCAATTGTTGCACATACCCAGGCACGGCCCTGTATATATATATATATATATATATATATATAGGTATATTTAAATTAACTTACTTGCAAATCGCGGGTCATTGGTGGCGGGCCCATACCATCCACCGGCGGCCCTGACGTCACTGTAGTGTCCAGCTAAGGCTCCCAAATTGTCGGGACCTGAACAGTAACCTTGAACGGGGCCCAAAGGAGGGCTGTACAGTGAGTGTGCCCCCATAGAATACATGCCTCCGCCACTGCCGCCACTGCTTACAACTGGTGGCTGTGACATCGCTACCGGCACGTTTCCAACACAGGAGGAACCGTTGGTCACGTTGTTAGGTGAAGTCAAGCTACTGCCGCTGGACGTTGATCTAGAAACGAGTGACAGTAGGAAGAATTAGAAATAGACCACGTATTCATAAACAGTTTGACGACATCATGTAAAAGGACATAATCATTATGGATTTGAATATTGGATGCTATATCATGTTATAAACAACAATTGTTTGGTCCATAAAATTTTAATTAGATACCACTTTAAATCATCAATAGAAATAATGCATGGTATATGATTGCCAGCTAAATATTAGTTGAAAGCATATTGTTTATCACCCTGGGCATTTTTATATTTACTCATTTAACAATATTTATTTTAAATATATAACATAAGTAATAATTAAATATTTGTTGACAAAAATATTAATTCATTTAGAGAAATAATATTGATCTTTTTGAAAGTATTTATGATCAACATTAAATATCTTTAATGTAGTCATACTTTGTTTTATAGGAAGTCATTTTTATTATTTTATAGTCATGTCAAATACTCCAAAATAAAATTTGGAGGTATTTGTACTCTTTAGACATTTTTTTAATTTAATTTTCAGTATATAGAAATAAGCAGTATCATATATTGTTCAAGCAATATGATATTAAAATAAGATAGCATAATAACTATTTCACCTTTAAATAATTTATTTGTTTATTTTTTATTCCTTTAATCTATCTAATGATAAAACTAGGTATGAGAATAAACTTTCCGATATGTGTAAATAATCCACTTAATCAATGAGAAATATTATAACATATATTAATTTATAATTGATTTAGTATAGCGAGTTACTATAGAGTTTTATTATGTGAAAAACTACTTCAGATTATTCAATTTTGTAAAGATTTTCCAAACATGTTTGTTATTTTCAACAAATAATTTAAATACAACACATTATTTAATGAATGTCCTTTACTGGACAGTTGTAAATAAAAGAGTTAATAAAAAAAACAACACATTATTGAAAAATGAACACGCACGTACACGAAGTATTTTCTAAAAGACCAGCCGATCCAAACTTTAATTAAGTTTCATAATTGAACCACTTGTCGTAGACCTAATGTTTTAGTATATTCATTAAGACTAAGATTATCGCAAGAAATTTCATTAAAATCACCATGAAACGACTCGTCTGATCTTTACCAAAAACTATTCGGAACGATTTGCAAATGATATCTTGCGAATAAATTATGCACTTTTAAAATCGGTCCACGAATTTAGGCTTGAGAACGAGAAATTGCTATATTCTGAAGAAAGGGCTTGGCCGATCGTTGCGTAAATGATTTGTCGCGCAAACTAATAAACGCGGGTCCCTACTGAGTTATATCGAATGACTTTTAAATTTTTGAAATCGTTGCAGTTGTTTTTGAGAAAACGTTGATGAAATTTTGGTCTCGAACGATTCAGAATGGCTTGAAACGTAGAGAAAACATAGAATTGGCAACTCGGATTTCCTGGCAAAAACATGAACTTTACCTTCGGGAAGATACTGAAGAAATTAAACTATAGGTAAAAGATAATAAAGTACTGATCGTGAGTTAATTGGAAGAAAAAAATATTTGGTGTGAATGTATCCGAGATATGTTCCGGATATGTTACAAATTTTTAGTTGATATTGAATTGCTATTTTTGAAAAAAAAAATCTAACTTTTTTTATAAAAAATATTAACACTTTTGCAAAGAAAAAAGTTCCATAGAAACTAAACAGTAACCAAAGAAAGCAAAGTACATAATATAAAATGGAAAAGATCGGCAAAATTTCACCCATTGCTTTATTATACATGTGTGAAAGTAATTCATAGGACAAACAAAACTTCTAACAATAAGTAAAAACCAGCATATATTTTATATATGCCGCTTGTAGTATATGCAGAAATGAGCGATTTGAAAATAATACCTCTACTAATTCATATTTCATTTGTTAAAATAAATATGCAAGTATAAATATAAATTAATATACTTTATTTGCATTTGATGTTTTCATATGAAAAAAAACTATCGCACGCCCGTTGTAAACAGAATAATAAGCAATTTAGTTTAATTGATAACAATAACATATTATTTTCAACTAATTATTCATATTAGCAATATAATATACAGGATATTAACGTTTACGTTATCATTAACATATTTTAACGCAATAAAGAATTTATTATTTCTGTAATAAGCGTAATCAATTTTTGTTAGCACATTTTGTGTTATGTATAAGTTTGTGCAATTAAAATTTTTCTACTCGATTTTTTAAAGCATTAAATATTGACCTGTACGTTAACTTGTTGTATTATTTTAGCATTTCAGTAAATAGTATATAATATTTTATTAGGTCTCTATTGTACATGTCTATATATTTTTATCATAAAAGTAAGAGAAATCATGAAATAGAAACATAAAGTCTTCGATACCGACTACTATACGCTCAAAGCAAATGACAAAAATACGGTATTACAAAAAAATAATTTCAATTTAAAAAGTAGTATTCAATGCGTTTCTCTATAAAAGTATATTGAATGACATGATATTATTCAAATTTTAACAAATCTGATCGTATTGGAAAATGAATAATGCTATTTAAACTCTGTTTGTTATTATAACTTTCATAAATTTTATTTATTAGATTAGAACAATTAATTTTAAAGTTTGATTAAAACGATTGGATATTTAGTGTGAATAAATTAAACTATGTTTTGTCAGTATTAACTTCATGAATTATAAAGGACAGCAGATTCTGGCGTTATATAAATATGACAGTTGTTGTAAATTGTATACATTTCATGATTACCAATAAGTAATAGGTAGAAGGGTTTGTATTAAATATCCATATACCACTTTATCCAATTTACAAAATGTTGTTAACTATAGAGCTTATGACAGAAACAACATTAACGTGCAAGCAGCACTATCCCTTACTTCATAAAGATTCGGCGTGTACACACAAAATTTAATTGGAATTTACATTACACTTTAAACAATTTTCTTCTTTTATTATATTTTGTCGTCGATGTAATAATACATTCAATTTGTATAGATAACTTCTGTGAATCACATTTTCTGAACTATGGTTGAAAAGATGAAAGCCAACAATACATGCTTATCGCCGCATTTATTCGGAAATGTGAAGAAATTTCTGTCGATATATCAAAATGAGATTGAACGCGCACCTGTAAGGCGAGGGCGGATTGCCTCCGGCCAATTCTAGTTTTCGATAAGATTCTTCGATGGGGCTGAGGATGTCGGTGACGCTGAACGGCGTCGAATGTATTGCGCTCTGGTGCTGTAAATGCTGGTGCAAATGGTGCGGACCCAGAGCCAAGTGGTGCGGAGCGGTGCCGTGATGCAAATGCAAGTGATGCTGTTGATGAATCGAATTCTTGGGAGGCGAAAGACTCATAGCCAAGTCGACGCCGTTCAAGTCCGGCAGAACATCGGTTTGCTGCTGATTGGCGTCCTCGCTGCCGCCGGTGACCGTCCCGTTGTTACTGTTGCTGGTACTCGTGTTGCTGACGATGCTGTCGCACGCCACATAACCGCCGTTACCGGACATGTGTTTGACGACGAACAAAAATTAAATCTTCGCTCGTGGCGCACTAACACTACGCACATCCGCTCCCGGTTCCTGCTTTAACCCGGAAGCAAAGAACCGATAAAATCAATCGCCATAAAAGATAAAAATATGCCACGCGCGACACTGTTTAACTTTTCGACGGGTTGATAAAAATCGTTATTGGTATTAGATACGAGGTCAGTAAGGAAGGCGCGCGAGCCTTGGACGCGACTCTTCAAAAGCACTTTACGACTGGAAAGACGTTCAAGGAGTACTCGAGGAAAATACTCGACTGAGGTGCTCGAAACAACTCGATGCGCTCGGCCACGCCCGCCCCGTATCGTGCTCCCTCGTTCGGGCCAATCGCAGTCGTCGGTGCGACAATGTGCGCCTCGTGCCAATCGAGGCGAAGGCCGGTGCCAGCCGGTGCCCCGTGTACGGCCCTCGAATGCACGCCGCACCGCCTCGCTGTACCGCCGCTACGCGATTCCTGAATTTCAACTCCTCGCTGATTTCAAAACGTACATGGGAACGTAGCGCACGACTTCAATCAGTATTTTATCAAATTGTTGGAATTGTTCAGATAGTTCATAGATTGCCCACAAGCCGCAATTTGTGAAAAATCTATTAAAAGTGTTTTATATCTTTAATGATTGTGATATTGTAACTTATAACAATGTTAGAAATTGTTTATTATTATTAATTAATAAGTATTTGCGGCAAATAATAACGCTGGGATTTAGTTTCATTTAGTGACAAATTTTGTAAATGTGATTAATTATTTGTTCAATAAACAGGAATCACTAATCAAACTTTGAAAATGTAATTACATAATTTACAAAGAAGTGACTAATTTTTTCAAATTTGATAATTGATAATATATCATGTTGTTTTAATAATTATGGTTTACATTACATTGTGAATATACATGTAAACATTCATAATATAAATGCCTAAAAATAAATGTCACTCAGATTTATAATTTTTGGTGTATTTCAGTGTGCATATATAGTGATGTTTGTATGCTTTGTGATTTATTCAGCTCGAAATATTTCTTCAGTGTTAATTTTATTTAATCATATAGGTATCGGAAATAAATATGTTATTTTTATGCTAAAATATACACAGTAATAACTACATATATAAAATATAATTGTATTCGGTGCATTTTTATAAGAGTAAAATGCAAAAGTTCATTTGATATTTTTCTTTTAAAGAACTATAGTTATTGTCACTTATCACAACATTGAATTTCATTAAAAAAAAATTATGATCTCTATAGAGAAAGTATAAAAATAAGTACCTAATTCAAACGAATATAAAAGATTATATCAAGTCTAATTCGTATGACGTAAATTTTGAGCACGAGTCTGACTTGTCTTTGATAAAAAAATAATATTGAAATTCATACTACATTATACACTTATTTCTAGGCTTATTTTAATGACTCTAATATATAGCTTCATAAAATTAATACACGACATTCGAAAATGCTAAATACTATATAGTACCAAAAGGTCAACTAATGTGTATAATTTATATAATGTAACAAAGAAAAGTCTATCATTTTCAATATTCATGTATCAACTTCCTTCTTTTTTAAATTAATTTTAAATTTATATTTACCAAAATAAAATAATAAATATAATTTCAACAAACTTTTAAAGTGGCCCAAAACGTTTACTTTGGTTTAAAGAGATCAGAAAACAACTGACTTGCAATTACCGTTTTTTATATTCACAAAAATCAAGAAAGTATATCTTTGTAAACTGTTATACAACAATATATGATGAGATGATATAACAGTAACAAGAATTAAATCACAATATTAACAAATAATCGCAATAAAGGTAAAATTATTTGTAAATAGCATGAGCGTAGATACCGCCGTATCAATTTATACGGGGTCCCCCAACGTGAGTACGTCAGCAAAAATTAATATAACTATTCCAAATTTTTCATGGAGGCAGACACTTTAGAAAAACTGAAGTAATCATCAGCAATAAATGATTTAATAAAGCAGCTTGCTGAAGAAAGACAAGAAGAGTGTATATTTATAATTTGAATTGTTTGTGAATTTTTAAAAAAGTGATATAAGAATAAATTTGAAAAATATTTCTTCTAATATTATGCATTTCTTTATTTTGTAAGAAATCTTTACAGTTTGTAGGAATCTCGAACAAATTTTTGTAAGTGATAAGAATTATGTCGTTATGGATTGAAAGCAAATGCACTTTTAATTTGAAATAAAATTATCATTAAACTGAATTAATTTCAATAGAATTTTTCTAGAGAATCTTTTAGAAACTTTCAACGAATCATTTTCTTTTATTTTCAGAGTTTAATCGAAATTCAGTTACAAAAATATCAAATGCAATATGAATTTTAAATTATAATTGAAGCCAGTTAAAAATAACATGGTATTCGGTATTAAAATGTATATCTCAATTATTAAGACTCTCTGATGAGTTTTTGGACAGTACATTTAATTGTTATTCTCACTTAAGCGCAAAAACAAATAAACAGGTAAACTTTTATATTTAGTTGATATAAATGAATGTCAATTCAAATAGATATAACAAATGAAGATAGTATTTCATGATTTTGTTATAATTGTATTCCACAATTTATATAGGTACGAGTTCCCAGCAAATCTTTCATGTACAGCCAGAATCTAAATAAAACTCTTCGTTCAAATAAAATATTAAAAACCGCAATGGAAACGAAACGTGTATTAAAAAAAATGTGTGCTTTGAAAATTATAACACATTGGGCAGCTGGAAATAATTTAATAGACATTAATAATAAAATTTCAACGAAAAAAAGCTTTTACCGCAAGATTAAAAGTTTATAATTTTTATTCTTCTTTTTAGTATAGTTATTGGCTTTTATCTATATACTGCATTTTCTCTAGAATCATCCTTTAACGTTACAAAAGATATCAAGATAAATTTACAGAATTTAATTTTTGGTAATATTTTTATCATTCAGATTGCACAGTAAGTATTCTGAAATAATTTATCAACAATCAACATTTATCAGAAAATTCAGAAATTCCTCCTAGTATAAGCTTCTATAAAACAAGTGCAGCCATCTCTACTTATGTGAACCACCTTTCTGAAATTATCAATAATCCAATGTTACAATCTATTCTCATAAAGCCACAAAAATAACAAAAGAGACTATTCATGGATAATCACTATACATACATACATACATCTCTACTGATATGAAACCATCTTTATAATATTATATATATACATACCTACCCTATATATATGTACATACATACACCTCTATCAATATGAACCACCTCTATAATATTATCATTAGTCCAATATTAAAATCATAAATCCAGACGAATATACTTACAAAGTAGAGACTATTTGCATATAATGACCATACATGCATACATCGTTATTGATATGAAATCACCTTTAAAATATTATCAACAATCCTATGTTCTAATCCATTTTCATGAAGGCACACAAATTCAATAAACTCACACAAATATACTTAAACAGATGGAGATAGAGACTATTCATAGATAATACATACATACATCTCCACTGATATAAACCTTTATAAAATTCTCAATAATCCTTTGTTACAATCCATTTTTGTGAAATCACATGGTTGTACTTACACAAAGCGACTATTTATATAATCCATATACATATATCTTTCCATTGCTTTAACCACTTTTATAATATTATCAATAATCCAATTTTAGAATCCATTATCATAAAGCCACCAATATACTTTCACATACAGAGACTAGTCATATATAATCTGTATATATAGGTACACCTTCAATAATATTATCAACAATACAACGTTAAAATGCAAATGAATATACTTACATATCGTAGATAATAATAGACCATTCGAGGATAGCCTGATCTAAATTTCAAGTCCCAGCTTACCAATTTTTACCTAGTGTAATTGCTTCACTTCTTGCACCATTTTACTAAATTTAGGTGCATCAATATTGTAGGGTCATTCTACCGATAATATTAACAAGATTTTCTTCAAAAGTTTAAATAGACACATCTTATAATAATAACAGAAAATTTACTGGTTTTCCTCTATAATCACCATGCATATCATATATCTTTTACTGTTTCTCATGTTTCAAATATTAGTAGTTTAAACTTGATTGACTGAAAATCTGTAACCACTAACAAAACTGTCTAAAAAAGAAGAAAAGAAGAGGCAAGTATTCTCAAATTAATTTTCAAATTTATTGCGCAATGTTTATGAAGAATTCACCTTATAAAGCAAAAAGTGAATACAAAAAAGCATAGACAAGTAATAACTTATATATATATATAGTCTGAATCAATTAATTATTAATAAAAATGTATGTAATATTATGGTCTATAAACTAAAATACATTAAATAAATTTATGATTACCTTTCTCACACAAAAAAATGACATGAATATGTTTCATAAGAATCAAATATATATATATATATATATATATGTATATATATATATAATATAATCATAGTTAATATTTCATAATAAATCACAAAAAATAAAATTGAAAATTGATTTACAGCCTAATGTGTGAAAAAGATGCCATAATTTCAATAAAGCATATCATTAAATGAATAACTTTTAAGATTTATTTTTTATACCATGTAAGAAGGACAATCATCAAATCGTTTTACACGAACTCTTTGTTTATAATGATATTCGCGCAGATATGATTTCAAAGCTCTCGGTAATCCTAGCATGCTAATACCATCATATGTAATTTTTGATACAATCACAGATCTACATAGCTGTTGCAAAGAAAATGGATAATTTCGATTCAATGGAACAGTCAGCATAGGTTCAAAAAACATCACACAAGTTGGATCCTGTAATAAACACAATTAAAATTAGTATAATTTTAAATGCCTAAAATAAATAAAGTTATATTGTTTTATATATATGATAAAATTAGTAACAAATTTTATCAATTTCAAATCAAATATTGCTGCATATATTTGATTCATGGACTATTTACATGTCTTGGATAAAATTTCTATTTGTATATTCAACATTTTAATAAAGCAAATAAAAAATACAATTTAATTTTACTTACAATTACTGTGAATTTACTTACAATTACTGTGTAGCTACTAATAAAATCTAATTAGTTTTATTAATACAAACTTTATAATGCTCCAGTAGCCCTGTGACTGTTGATGATGAATATACTCCAGGATCATGAGAATCAAAACTAAATCGATGATTAAATTGCTCAATCCTTGCATGAAGACTCCTTCCATATTTCCTAAATGATACTGAAAATAAATATTCCTCCTGCGCAGAATCTCTCAGTAAGAAGGTTCCTGCAAATAGAATCAATCTGTTAATCAAAGCCATTTTGAACCATTATACTCATGATTATTCGAACTGAAACCGAATAATTATTTACTTTTCATAACATAATACTAATATGTACAAAGTCTACATATACGAGGTCTGTTCAAAAAGTACCCGGAATTTTCGTTTTTTCAAAAAAATATTTATTTATTCGTCTACATTAATGTGGTCCCCTTCAAAGTAGTCCCCCCCAGATATAATACACTTATGCCAGCGTTTTTTCCAATTTTCGAAGCACCCTTGATATTCACTTTTTGATATGTCCTTGAGCACTCTCAGCGATTCGGCCTTTATTTCTTCAATCGAGGAAAACCGCCGTCCTTTCATGGGTCTCTTCAACTTTGGGAATAGAAAAAAGTCACACGGAGCCATATCTGGTGAATTTTTGCACTTTGCAACACTTTATTTCATTTTTTACGCAAAATTTAATACAAATTCTTTGACTTTTCAATTCTTCCATTGTAAAAATCGCCGAGCTCAGAAAAACACGTCGAACCTTAGCGACTACCACAGACAAAGTAAACAGTGAATATAGCTGAAAATTTCATCATACTTTAGGGGCATGTATACCAACACAATAAAAAAAATTTTGACAATCAGACACTCCAGACCCGCGAAATTTAATTATTAGTAATTCCGGGTACTTTTTGAACAGATCTCGTATATACAGGGCCGGTCCTACCTTGAATGCAATGCATACAAAAAATGCGGGCGCAAGCCTTACGGGCGCCAAAACGAGCTTTGGATTTTTTTTCCAATATAAAATCAAGAATACTTAATAGATTATAATAATCTATCTAACTAGTTGTTGAAACCTAACTTGCTAAAAAAATAGATACAAATTAAATAGAAAAAATGGAAAATGGGGAGTCAGTGCTTAGAAAATGACTTATTTATTCCGAGAAATTGAATTGTAACTTTTGTTTTTATAGCAAAAGTTTCGAATCTGATGAACTTTGAATTTTGAAGCCATGTAAATGAAGAAATATGAAAATGGAAGCAAAATTTACTTTGGAACAAAAATCTTAGAGCTTTTATTATACATAGTGGTATTTATACTCAAACTTTGATTATTAACTATGAAGAAATAATACAGATAAAAATGTAATTAGTTTTTTTTTATTTCGATATAGTTCAAGAAATATGTAATTTTTTTCATTTTTTACTAATTTTGGACAATACTTTTAAAATACATTAAAAACTTAACTTTAAAACAATCTTCCGATATCAATAAGAAGAAGTTTACAATGCAATTTTGGATATCGTAAGTAATGAAAAATAAATTAAATTAAAATTTTAAAAATCCAACATGAAATACGAGTGTTTGTTTAAAAATGAAAGACTAGTTTTGTTTGCTCTCTTGGCATGATTTGCTCAATAGAAAATATCGCATACTAAATAAGTTAAATGTTTCAAAATCCAAATTTTACACTTTAAAATTTATTATAAAAATTACACTTACGATAAAAATAAATGAGAATTTAAAATATTTAATTGTGTTAGTTACATCACTTATAACTCACAAACGGCTGAACCGATTTAGCTGAAAATTGGCAGCGAGGTAGTTTAGAGCCAGGAAAAGGACATAGGATACTTTTTATCCCGTTTTTTTAAATTCAAATTCGAAATTAATTAATTATAAACTTTTATATGTATATTTGTTTATGCGTATTTAAATAGAGTATTTGCCATGTTTATAATCAGCAATAAGTATAATCATTAACAAATTTGTAATAAAAATGAAAATAGTTATTAATTGTTGTTAATTTATTTTTTTTTGATATTTTTTTTAGCCTGTGGTGGTAAATACTATACAACAACTGGTGTCCTACGTTCACCCGGTTACCCACAAGAATATCCGGCAAACAAGGATTGTGTCTGGGTCATACAAGCACCACATGGTCAACAAATAGCTTTGAATATCTCCAAATTTGATTTGGAACATCACAGCACTTGCAAGTTTGATTATTTGGAAATCAGGTAAAGACTAGTGGCTTAAGGCAAATTGCTGGAACTTCCCGTACCGTAACGAAATTGTCAAGGAATATTAAATGTTTTTAAACAGATTATTAATACAGTAACTCACATTATTCTAGTTTTATAGACAAAATATAAGAGCTTATGAATTGGACGAGGACGCTTATATATGTTTACATGAAAAGTATATACAAAACTTAATGAATCGTACAATATCGAGTATTATATTAGAATTATATAAACTGAATTGCAAAGTTAAAATTATTTATTTAAAGTATATCAGTAAGCTTTAGAACTTTAGCCAGAATTAATTAATTAGTTTAGTCCCTTTTTTATTTTATTTTTAGTTTGTTCATGAATAGAGTTTCCTTTTTTCTTTCATTTTTAATTTGATCGTCAGTATAGTCCTTTTTAATTTTATTTTTAGTTTTGCTTGTCAGTAGGGTCCATTTTTAATTTTCTATTTCTTTTTGATCGTCAGTAGAGTCCCTTTGTCAATTTAATTTTTAATTTGATTATCCGTAGAGTCCCTTTTTCATTCTCTTTTTAGTTTGATCGTCAGTAGAGTCCCTTTTTTCTTTCATTTCTAATTTGATCGTCAGTAGAGTCCTGTTTTAATTTTATTTTTGTTTTGCTTGTCAGTAGAGTCCCTTTTTAATTTTGTGTTTAGTTTTGCTTGTCAGTAGAATCTTTTTTTAATTCCATTTCTAATTTGATCGTCAGTAAAGTCTCTCTTTTAATTTTTTGTTAGTTTTGCTTGTCAGTAGAGTCCCTTTTTTCTTTCATTTTTAGTTTTGATCGTCCGTAGAGTCCCCTTTTCAATTTTATATTCAGTTTGCTTGTCAGTAGCGTCCTTTTTAAATTTTACTTTTAATTTGATAGTCAGTAGAGTCCCTTTTTAATTTTTAATTTGATCGTCAATTTGTCTTTTTTTTAATTTGCAGGTTACTCGCCAGTAGAGTCCTTTTTTAATTTTATCTTTAATTTGATCGTTTTTAATTTTCTTTTTCTCTTTAATCTTCCGTTGAGTTCCTTTTCAATTGTATTTTTCTTTTTGATCGTCAGTAGAGTCCCTTTTTCAAATTTTATTTTTAGTTTGTTCATTAGTAGAGTTTCTCTTTAATTTTTAATTTGCTCAAAAATAGAGTTTGTTTTTCTTTTAATTTTAGTTTTGCTTGTCAGTAAAGTTATGTTTTTTTTTCATTTTTAATTTGATTGTCAGTAGTTTCATTTTTAATTTTATTTGTAATTTATTTTTAATTTGATCGCCACTAAAATTTCTTTTTCGTTAATTTTTAGTTTTGCTTAACAATAGAGTTCTTTTTTCACTTTTGCTCGTCAGTAGAGTCCTTTTCTTTGAATTTGTAGTTTGATCCTCAGTAGTTAATATTAAAAACTAGTGCCTTAAGGCAAATTGAGGGAACTTCTCAGTTCTCTCAAAAACTGTCTTATTTTGTACATTCAGCTCCGTCTTTCCGAAACGGCTAGACCTGCCTCTGACAGAAACTAACCACCAAATCTCCCTATCCTTGCACATTTAAGGTTTCATCATTCAAATCGGATGCTCCGTTCTCTCAACAACTCGATTTATATTTCACACTCTTTGCTCCATATCACCGAAACAACTGGACCTGCCTTTGCCAAAAACTAATCAGCACATCTCTCTATAGGAATCGAATAGTAAATGAATTATTCAAATCGGTTGATCCGTAAAACGTAGACGAAAAATTGTATCCACACATAAACACATCAATTTTTTTTGAGGTATGCCAAAATGTTCAGAAACCTCTAAAACGTTAAGAAATTTTCAATTGGGCGATTACAATAACTTACCCTACGGGAAGTTAATAAAAATATGTTGGATAGCGATTTAGCGATTGTAAATTTTATATTTTCAGGAACGGTGGTTACGAGAGCTCGCCTTTGATGGGCAAATATTGTGGAAATGATATTCCCTTAACCATAAGCTCACTTAGCAATCAGTTGTATTTGAAGTTCCATTCCGATATGTCGAAGAGTAGTGAAGGATTTGTCATTAGTTGGGATGGCACATCCTCTGGTAAATTTGAAATATTATTTTATTACCTAACGCCAGCTTTTTTTATTATTTTTTTTTATTTTAGGTTGTGGTGGTTCTTTGAGTTCAGCCAAGGGCAGCATAATATCTCCTCATTACCCTCAACCTTATGGCCGAAACGCTGATTGCACTTGGAGGATATCAGGACCGGCAGGTTCCCATGTGCAAGTTGTCATAATGGATTTGGATTTGGAAAGTCATCATAATTGCAATTTTGATTATCTGGAGGTAAGATTTATAACATACAGACAATGACAATGTCTATCTATTTGCCGTGCGATCAGGCGCATTTTACATATAAACAAGCAGGGATGAATGTTATGATAACAGAATTTTGTACAGTGCATTTTTATGATTTTATGTTAATTATACATTCCTTAATACTGTGAATAGATCATTTGATAATGCAAACACGGTAATTAATAACAGAACGATTTCATTATTTGTTTTTCTTTGATATTATATATGATATTGCACTTTAATGCTCTTTTTACAAAATAATACGATCAGGCGTATTTTACACATAATATATATATATATATATATAATATATATATATATATAAGATTAACTAAACCATTTTTATTTGAACTAAATATTATATTCAAAAATATGCAGGTGTACATTCCATTTTAATACATCCAAACTAAGAAATGCATTGAATAACATTATTATGCGCATTGAATAACATTAAAATGCGCCTGACTGCACGGCAAATAAATAGACGTCTTCATAATTTTAATTAATACCAAGAACAAGTATAAGAGAGCGTTCTCATTAATTTGCTTGCTAGTAGAGTCCTAATTTTATCTTCTAGATTGCTCATTTTTTGTCAGTAGAGTCCTTTTTTGTTTTCTAGATTTACAATTTATTTGCTTGTCAGTAGAGTCCTTTTTTATCTTCTAAATTTATAATTAATTTACTCGTCAGTAGAGTCCTTTTTTATCTTTTAGATTTATAATTAATTCACTCGTCAGTAGAGTCCTTTTTTTATCTTTTAGATTTATAATTTATTTGCTTGTCAGTAGAGTCTTATATTGGGTCTCCCATACTGCTAATAAATTTGTTACCAAAAATATTCTTTCTATTTGTCTTTTTATAATTAACTTGCTCGTGAGTAGAGTTTCCTTTTTATTTTTTAAGTTTTTAATTAATTTGCTCGTTAGTAGAGTTCTTTTTTGTCTTTTTTATATAGAGTCATATTTCCATCTTACAAGCTGCTAATTAATTTGCCTGTCAGTAGAGTTCTGTTTTTGTATTCTGAGTTGGTAAATTGCTCGTCAGTAGAGTCCATCTTATCTCCTAGACTCATGATTTATTTTCTCCTCAGTAGGGTCAGTAGGCTTGTCAGTAGAGTCCTTTTTTATCTTCTAGATTTATAATTTATTTGCTTGTCAGTAGAGTTCTTTTTTATCTTCTAGATTTATAATTTGCTTGTCAGTAGAGTCCTTTTTTTATTTTCTAGATTGCTAATTAATTTACTCGTTAGTAGAATCCTTTCTATTTTTATATTAATTTGTTCGTCAGTAGAGTTCTTTTTTATTTTATTTCACGTTGCTCGTCAGTAGAGTCCTTTCTTTCTTTATTTGAAATTGCTCGTAAAGCAAAACTCTACTGACGAGCAAATTAAAGTGAAAGAAAAAAGAACTCTACTGACAAAATATCAAAGAACAAAATTTAAAACATCAAAACAAATATTAAGAGAACAAAATTCAAAAGAATAAAAATTATAATTGTATGAACAAAATTCAGAACAAAAACAAATAAATAAAGAAATTTAAAAAATTGCAAAACATATCAAGGAATAAAATATTAGTAAAACCGACAGAGCGTATATTTTTTTTTTAACTCGTTTTATTTAGCAATCAGAAATACATAAAGATTCCTTTGAGCTAAAATGACAATGATAAAATTTTAAAGAAAAAATCTTATGATAATTGCACCATATAGAATTCTGTTATCATAACATTCATCCTTGCTTGTTTATATGTAAAATACGCCTGAACGCATAGCAAATACATAAACATTTTTACAGTTTCACTAAGGCTATTTTATGAGGCTCGGTAAACTTTAAGTAAAAATAAAACCAACTGTTTCATTTATAGTTTTTCGACGGTTTGGATATGACTTCAGAAAAATTGGGCAGATACTGCAGTTCAACAGATTATCCAAATGTCATCGATTTTACTGGAAATCACGCATTTATCAGGATGAGATCTGATC